>NC_045161.1:2515410-2612910 GCF_900700415.2 Clupea harengus | reverse complement strand
AGACCTAGTTATGAGTACCAGCTGTTGGATCATTCACAGACACTCCCATAACCACAATTCAAAGATATTTCTGTTATTTGGAATAAACCAATTTAACAGTATGCTTGTCGTGCATAGGAGTTGAAATTACTTTTGAAATATTTTTTTGTCTTTAATTGTGCATTGTTTAAACTTAAGACATATATTAGATAGGCCTATCAAAAGTATAATTTTAGAGTGATGCATTTTGTACTCCTTATCATAAATCCAAGTAGAACTTAATGTGTATCGTTATTAAACAGCAGACTATTAAACAGCAGGCAAATAACATAAGCTACGCTGTTAGTTAAAACAGTTGCAGTTGTTAATCGTTGAAAAAAAATGGGTAAATCACAAGTGTTGTTCAACAGACACTAAATCCTGTAAACTTCACTCGTTTTCCTTGAGAAAAGAGGTGATAGTCCACACAATAGACCTCCAGCGGTGACAGGGTGAGGCGCTGATCCCTCGATCATCGCATCTACTCGGCTATTGTCCTTCCACTGATGTGCAAATCAATCTTTGTTTAGTTCTGAATTATTCTGAAGGACCAGATCGGGGTCAAATTTAGATGACTCTGGAGCTATAGACAATAGTACAATTTACCCTTCTACAATAAGACCCATGTAATCACAACCAAAATTGAAAACATGATTTAATCTGAAACTGGAAACAGCGTCTGACAAATTTCCTGAACGCCCCTGCATTTATTTTTCGAAGTAATTTCATTATTTATCAAAGCACATATGAAAATGAATGTGAATCTGAATTAGGCAATCTCAAAGCTGTGATGACAAATACACCAGTCGCAAAGAACTCGGTCTTCAGTCGTTTTCTTTTATTTAAACCAAAACTATTTTCATCTGAGATACGTGTTAGTCGGAGTGTTCAATAGCTGACATGCTTATAACAATTAGAATGGTAATTCCTACCCGTTGTAGAAGGCGTACTGAAGACGATTTGCAGAAACGCGATGGCCCATACAAAGTTGAGATGACATCTCTGTGAATGCTGTTTCACCGCTGTCCGCATTTCATACATTCCTCTGATTCTCTTCAGACAACTTTTCGTATCTTCACATCCACTATAAATTCTTGCTCAACCCCAAACCTTGAAACTTTCAATGGAAACTCACAGAAGCACTCTACGCTCTACTCCTCGCGCAATCTAGCCTGCATGCGTTCCTGAAGGCAAGTTCCCCTCGTAAGGCTCTACCTCTCTCTGTCTTTCTCACTCTCTTCCAGTTAAGATTTGACTACCTTCTCTCCCCCTCACTGCCTTCTCTACAAACACTACACACACTCGCACACGTTCTAACACACACCCATTCACACTCTTCAACATCGCGCTAAAACCAGAACATGGGTCTCTGATTTAAATGCATACGTGTCGCCACCTGGCGCTGGAAATCGTCCCTCGTGGATTGTACGCAGAACTCAGTAATGTTTCACCGCATCATCCATTGGAGAATACACTGTAATTTTCTGAGTTTATTTACTTTAGTATACTGAGTCTTGCTCAGTTTGCAGTAATGTAAACTGGACGTGTAGTTTTACAACAGTCTACATTTGTCAACCTAACTGTTAGAAAAACGTCTCCTAAAACATTTTGAGATCAAGTAAATAAGCTAACCTAAAACTGTTGGTGGTGTTCAACACACCCCAGCTAAAATGTATATGACTAAAGTTACGAACGAATTGGCTACAACGGGCTTATCTTAATTCCAAGGAAAACATGGTTAGGCTTTGGGCTCCTCAAATGTCACAGTGCACACATTTGCAAGTTTTATTTACTGTAAACCTGCGACACGCAGAAATGCTAGTTTACACTGTGGATAAATTCAACATAAATTCTCATGAAAAAATCCAATGTCCTACATATGGACATATTTTAATTGTAGTGTTTATTTTGTGTTCTTTTTTTTGTTAAATGCATATACTGGAATTACCAAGCAATTTGGTGATCGAAAACAGTATATATACATGTAGTAAATTCAACAGTGAATATATGATTGTCGGTTGTGCGTTTATGTGAACTTTCCAATTTGGTATGCAATACAATGTGTTTTTGTAAATGTTTTAAAATGATTTACAAATATTCAATATCATAAATAATAATATTAAAGGATTAGGGACTCATCCTCACTTCTCCGGTCTGCTTTTGTTTATGGATGCCTTAGCTTGGCTGGTAATGACTTGCATACTACATATCTGCCCTGCTGCGGTCCAGACAGCCAAGGAATAGGACAGAGAATGGTAGCAATTTACAAGATCTGGGTCCCGCATCCTGACCTGTTTCTGTTCATTTGTGTCAGCCAGGGAGGCTGGAGAGGAAGGCTGAGGCTGCCGCCGTTTGAAGTGACGGGCTGCAATGACTCACTAGACTTCAGGTTCATCTCTCATTTCCTGTCCACTTGTCGGCATGGTGACACATGCTAATGCTAGATTCCCCCCGATCAAAGCTGAAGGCTGAGAAGGTCCCCAGCAGGCTTTAATAAAGGGTTCTGATTATTAGGACTTGTGCGTGTGTGTTTTTGTGTGTGTATAGTATTATGTGTTGCATTGATAAGAAACCTGATTAAGCTTTTGAGAGAACAAGAGTGACATTACTATTCTGTCAACAACCTAGTAGCTCAAGATTAGCTATCTCAGTAGGAGACACTCCTCTAGTTCAAGAAATAGAGTCTGCATGCTGCTGCTGCTGCCTAAAAGGCTTTTGCCATTAAAACACGGAACTCATCACCGCCTAGATGAGTCAGTTCATCAGATCCAATTGAAGCCCTACAACATACTCATCTCCTGGATGAAGCAATTGCTCTGTCATGCTGTTGAAGATGTTTCTCGTTCATGGTCAGTGTCACCAAGATGCCCACAGGTTTTCAGATGATGAGACATTCGATTTTCCTACTCTTAGAATAAGATGCCAAAATAAAGTGTTAAAGACACCTCCCCAGGACCAGAACATTATCAATCCCTAAAATCCCATCATAACAGCAAGGTAGATAAAGTGATCACAGACCATTACCAAGACTATCCGATTACCAGGAGGGACAACGAGCCGCTCCAGAAGAGCTAAAAGGAGGCATGATGAACTAAGATGATAGTTTTTGTTTCAAGCTCAGATTGGGGCTGTTGTTTGCCTTGGAGGGCTCCTTCTTCAGCATATTCAGTGAGGCTCAATGCAGCTCCTTCAATGTGATTACATCTAATATCAAACATTTGGAAGCCATTACCACAGGAGCGGTGGAGAGGGGAGAGCTGGAATATTTGTGACGGTGGGACTATTTTTCTTTTCTGATGTCTATCTGCTTTTATTTTCCCAAAGCGAAATGAGATTATTAAAATTGCAACCATGCAGGGCGAAACTCGTCTAATTGTAATGAGAGGGGGGGATTGCGGTCTCGCGCGACAGACGCTTTGAAGACATACCGTCCCCCTCTTTCCCCTTCATCCACCCACACATGCTGCGGACAGGAGAATGAACACACTGTTCTGAGGGCCAGCTGAACCCGCGAGGTTACTGCCGGCCAGTAGGCTATACACCAGTTATGGAGTGGGGTGGGTGTGAGTGTGAGGGGCAACATCTGCACAAACAGCTTGTTTAATAAGGGCTGCTACTAGCTCTGTAAAACCCTCGTCTTCGTGTCTTTGATCAGGCCAGATTATTGAGGGCCTGAACACTGCCCATCTCAGGAGACGATGATGTTTTCCCCTCTCCCACCCCTTTGGCCTGATTGAGCAAAGGGGTGACCTCATCGCTGATGGCCCCCTATATTGTCACTGCCTGATATGCGGCGGGTGAGGTTGAGAAGTGATCTCAACTCCCTGTCCCCGTCCTCAGCAGCACCCAGCCCCACCCCCGCTGATGAGCTCAGATGAGATGATGAGGTCTGTTATGAGTGACAGGTCGGCGGTGTACTGTTTACGCAGCGGAGAGCAGAACACCAGCAGAGGTGTTTTTGGCCACTCTGGCGGTCTGAAGGAGGCTGGAAACAGAGCCAGACTCCAGGGGGAAGAGGTGGCAGGGAGAGGGAGAGAGGGGTGGAGGGCCTTTAGTGGAGTCTGTGGGTGGTCCGACCTCCTCTCTTCTGTTAGAAAATCTGTCAGCCTTCAATAACAGTTGTGTTAGAACGGGGCGGATGGCTATGTTTGATCATGAAAGAATGGCATGATATCAGCAAAGACCCCGTCCCCTGAGCAAGGCTGCGAGCATTTGGCAAATTGTCGGATTTGTTTGAGTGAGTGAGTGTTTGAGTGCTTGCCTGTGTGCATCTGCATGTATGTGTGAGTTCACACATATATTTTGTATACATTGTGGGTGTCTCTGTGTATGTGTACGATGCATGCACATGATTTTGTCTGCAACTCTGCGTATGTGTACATGTGCACTTGTATGTGTGCCTGAAGGTGAGTGTGTGTAGGGATGGTGATCAGTGTGTGTGTGTGTGTGTGTGTGTGTGTGTGTGTGTGTGTGTGTGTGTGTGTGTGTGTGTGTGTGTGTGTGTGTGTGTGTGGGATGGGGTGACTAAGGAGGGGGTGAGGAAGATTGTGATGCAGAAGGATTGTGTTGCCATGTTTGTTTTGCCTGGCTTAAATATTTAGGAATGATAATTCAGATTCAATCACATTAGTCCCTTGACCACATAACCTGTTGCCCACAGATGGATCTCGGTCCCCGACCGCAAGCTCCAGCTCTTGTTTTTAAAACAAATACATGGTTAGCAACATACTGTTGACCTATACTGAAAGGAGGCAGATTGCTGGGTTGGTGGGCTCGCTAGTTTCTGCTTTCAGGAATCTGCACAAACATACACAAAATGTTGTGTATCACCAGTACAGCATGAACTCCAGAGGTGATTACCCTCATTTTCACATTTCCAGTGCATAGTCCTGGACTTGGAGGCCAATATTCTGGAAACTGGGCTAATATGTCATGCCCAGTGCAGCACATAAACGCCAGACTGAGGCGCATTTATTTTCTTTGGGATGGCTGTCGGAGGTGGGAAATGGTAAGAGTTTGGGAAAACAGAGACATTCCTGTCCTTTGCTGTGTGCCCCATTCCCCGTTGCACTAATGGCTATTTATTTGTGCTGTCCCTGAACCCCTGTATGAGCACAAGCAGAGGAAATGTGTTATTTCACGTTGAACTAGCATGACATTGCTGCATCATCAGATACGTGGATATGAGCGTTTCAGAGAGAAAGAGAAAAAAATGTTTTGAAGAAACTGACATAAACCAAGAATAAAAGAAAGAAAGAGGTTTAGATCTAGTTTTGGCTCCATACTATTTCATTTTGTTGTTTTGTTCTGTAGGATGTCTAGACTACTGTGCCTGTGCCCTCTTGTGTGCTAAATGAGCAGTTCAGCACAGCATGTGAGGGCTTCACAAATATCAAGGGCTCTCGCTGTGCCGCCTGTGTCCGTCTCTTTATCTTACAGCTGTGTGCAACATGTGCAGGTAGTATATTAAAAGACTCAAAGTAAACATTTGACTGCTGTTGCCTTAAGAGCATGCACAACTCAAACTGGCTGGGTGTACACGGTGGGAGAAGCAGAACAAGGTAAAGGAAATGGACACTACATATTTTCAACATATTTTACTCGTTACTATTGTGAACATGAATCATTGAGGCCTTTGGCAGGGTCCAAGTAATCACAGCAATGGATTAAACCTCCAAACAGATTAGAGAATTATGGTTAATATGTCAACTTTGCATGACCTGTATAATGTTACTATACTACATCTGGACACAGGCAAGAGCAAACCGCTGTGGATTGTGTGGTTGTGGTTTATAAAACAATCGTCCATAAACTTCATACTTCTTACGTAACTATACATACTGTGTTAAATATCGGAAAAATTGCACTGACTTGGCTAATATGATAGCATGCAGCTTGAGGGCTCTCAACCTTTTCATACACTAAACTCTACAATCATGTAAGAGGGCAGCTTTAAATGCCATCAGACAACCTGGCCTGTATCAGTTCATTCTATGCCGTCTAAACTCTTACAAAAGTATTTTAACAGTCTTGAGGAGATGGAAAAACAAAGGCCGAAGTAAGCTCCCAGACTTTTATTATTATACGGGCTAATTCTGTATTGTTATGTGAAACTCAAAGGCTCTTTATGTCCTCTTTTATGAAATAGTACTACATGATTTTTTTATTGCATGTTCAAAAACATATTTATTTTCTTCAGGTCTCATTAGAAGACTTCTGAAGGTGATTCATTTGTCAGTTGATGGACATGGCATTTTCTCAAGGGGTCTGATTCTCTGCACAGCTATTAAAATACAGCAGGGCTGCCAAACATCAGGGGTAAAAAAAAGAGAAACCTTCTTATAATAGCCCCATGGCTAAATGCATGTGAGTGTTATTACCAGTACCTGACGTAATGGTGGCCAATCAAAATAAAACCTGCAAACCATTACAACTTGAACAGGGGAACACATTATGTGTCGCACCATGAGGCGAGAGGGCTCTGACCGTGCCGTATCCAAAGAGAATGAAAACGTCCCACCCTATTATTCATTCCCTCTTGCACAAAGGGGAACCATTTAACTGTGACACATCCTGTTGCCAAAAGTCGTCCTTTTGATGAGTGACTTGACAGACGAGCCCAATGGGGGGAGGATGGGGGGGTTATTACGATGCAGTCATCATTGACTCAGATGTGGGTGGAATGGGTGAAGGGTATCTGTAATGCAGAGCTTTCTCTGAGAGAGAAAGAGAGAGCGAGAGAGAGAGAGAGAGAGAGGGAGAGAGAGAGAGAGAGCGAGAGAGAGAGAGAGAGCGGGAGGACACAGTTCACAGGCCCACATGATTTCCAAATCCTTCCACTATTAACTAAATTGCAGGCAATTCAGGTGAAATGGGTGAATGGAACGAGAGCGATGATGTCAGCTTGTCTGTAATGCAGAAAGTGGAAATTCCTTGTTTCTGTTTTTCATATTTGATCCCTTCATGTCTCTACAGGGCTGAAATATCCATTTGCCTTTAATGCAGGTATGGATATTCACAACACTAAGTGTATGATCAGACTAAAGTAGGCATAAGCTCCAGCTTCAAGATCACCTCTTAAAACCTTCTCTGGTCGACCTACAGCAAGTGAATGCATTTTACTTTTCCCAGTTGGGATTAAGGATTTGGTATCTCAACCGAATCTGCGAAACATTCCAGCTCTTTAATAAAAACAAGAGGGCAAAAACTATATGTCTAATCCTGGCTGGCCTCTAAGCTTGTAATTTCATTTTTGGAAAATCTCAACACTCCATTTGTCTGGATTGCTTTCTTGGCTTGGCTTGCGTGGAGGCGGTCGGGGCATCCAACGCGTCTCTGGCAGACCCTCTCTCGTTTATTTCCTCCATAAGGCTTGATCTTACTAATACTACCCCACCCAACCTCACTGCCCTACTCATTTCCTCTATAAGGCTTGATCTTACTAATACTACCCCACCCAACCTCACTGCCTTACTCATTTCCTCCATAAGGCTTGATCTTACTAATACTACCCCACCCGACCTCACCGCCCTTCTCATTTCAAACTCCTCCGCTTAGTGCTCACCACAGAGGTCTCGAAGACAGCCGGTCTGGAGGATTGTGGTTGAGGCCTACGGGTTAACTCCTTGTAGATGCACTCCGTCAGTATTTGTGGCCCAGACCTGGGAACAGAGGGATCCGCCTGGTTATGCAGGTCCCCCCCCCGGCCATCTCCGCTCCTGCCTGCATAACCACATCCGTGCCCCTGCTCTCCTGGGCCAGCTCCCTGCATTCCTGCAGCGATTGATATCGCTCCAGCACCGTCTGAGATTGAGCTGATGCTACTTCCACATACTCTAAATCAATGATGAAAGGCCATATATCCCTCCTCCTACTGTGTAATGGATGCCTGCTATACTTCTAACATGCAACTGTACATGTGCCACCACCAGGTTGAATAAGTGTTCTTCATGTTCTTCATTTTGATGTACTTAAAATCTATCATTTTGATCTGTTACAAGTGACTGACATGATACTGATATGAAACAGAATTTACGACCAGTATCCTTCCAAAACAAACTACATCTATTAAATGCTTTAAATAGTGTTTTGTTGGAAAGAATGTACAGAATTTCCCCACGAGTTGTTGGTTAGCTCTCCCTGATGCATTGAGTATCTGCTCGAGCGCAGTGTGTGTGTGTGTGTGTGTGTGTGTGTGTGTGTGCTCAGCCACATGTGTAGCAGTATACGCAGATTTATGGAACTCCAGCACTTCATCACAGATAAGAGCTACAGCTCTATATTTAGCTCTCTTTAGACAGAGAACAAATGGATACGAGGCTGACCACACACAACAAGCTCAGTAATACCAACGTCAACTTTTGAGCGGGGGGGGGGACACACCAATCTTGGACCTGTGAGAAATCCAGAGAATGCTATTAATTGGAAAACGTTTACTGTCTCTTGAAAAGAATAAAATGTACCGTTCATTTTCTTTTGGAACATTTCCCTTTATTTGTATGTTTTGTGTTAGTTTACTTTTGTTTTGGCAGTTTGTGTTACAGTACTGATGTGAGCCGTTGACAGATGTGTATGTATTTGGGGGGGTTGATGGGGGGCTGTGAATGGACGGGTCTGGTGGTTTGGTGGGGGGGGGATAAGGCCTTTATGTGATCACAGTGGGGGCAGTACGTCCAGTGTTCTCCTGAAGCTGAGAGATCTTCAATGCGATGTCCACCAGTGGAGCCAGCATCACCTGAAGGAGGACAAAGGCGCGTTAATGATACATCCGCAGACCAGAACACACACACACACACACACACACACACACACACACACACACACACACACACACACACACACACACACACACACACACACACACACACACACACACACACACACACACACACACACACACACACACACACACACACACCATCCATGGAGAACATCTTGGTATCCACAGGTCAAAATAAGATGGCTATGATAACTATAAGTTGAAATATTTGTCTCGGTCTCTAATATGTGGGGCCAACACAAGCAGCTGCTATGGCAAGACTTGGCTGCCACATCTAGCCTTGGGTTTAAATGATGGGACAGGAATGTATGCCGTCTCAATGTTTCTCATTTCATTTGATTTCCCCTGTTCATGTTGACCCTGATACGGCCTTCCTGCAAGGGAGAGAGAGAGAGTGTGTCTGTGTGTGTGTGCGTATGTGCGTATGTGTGTGTGTGTGTGTGTGTGTGTGTATATATAAGTGAAAAAGGTGGGGGTGGCCTGGATTCCTGAGCCGCTGGTCTCTGCAGAGTTTTGCGAGTGATTAGGTGAGACAGTGTGGTGGACCTTTCGCTCCATCTGAGCAGAAACATTTCCTCACACACACCGAGACGCCAGAGAAGCAGTGCAGCAGAGCGCCCACTGTGTTGTCTAACACACGCCTGTCACACTCAATCACCGCACAGCCCCACTGGCCAATCCCTAACCTGCGCCTCCTGGTTGATCTTCTGCGGGTCCTTCTCATAGCTGTCTATGTAGAGCCTGATAGTCGCCCCGGCGCTGCCCGTCCCGCTGAGACGGAAAATGATCCGCGAGCCATCAGAGAAGATGATCCTCAGGCCCTGAAAAACAGGAGAAAAAGAGAGGGGGGTGATGGGTAATCAGAGGACGCAGGCTGGATGAGGGCAGGGAGAGGAAGAAAACATAAGTCTGAATGAAAGTGAGCCCTGTTCCTAAACATCCACAGACCACTCGCTCACTCACCTCTGCTCTGCTCTGCTCTGCTCTGCTCTGCTCTCCTCTCCTCTCCTCTCCTCTCCTCTCCTCTCCTCTCCTCTACTCTACTCTACTCTACTCTACTCTACTCTACTCTACTCTACTCTACTCTACTCTACTCTACTCTACTCTACTCTACTCTACTCTACTCTACTCTACTCTACTCTGCTCTGCTCTGCTCTGTGTTACTCTGCTCTGCTCTACTCTACTCTACTCTACTCTACTCTACTCTACTCTACTCTACTCTACTCTACTCTACTCTACTCTACTCTACTCTACTCTACAGTACTCTACTCTACTCTACAGTACTCTACAGTACTCTACTCTGCTCTACTCTGCTCTACTCTACCACTATGACCTCCTTTCCTTCGGAGACAAAAAAAAAAGAAAACCAAAGAAAACAACAGGGGACTTCTTTTTGAAAAAGAAAGAAAGAAAGAAAGAAAGAAAGAAAACACCACTGAATCACATGGATAGATTTTGGAAGTGAATGTAAAATGACAAATACATTTTGATAAATTATGTATATTTTATTTCCCTCTTGCGGTCCACATGGTGTGCGCAGCTGCGCTGCGGGTTCGCATTAGGACAGCTTGTCCCCGGGGTGTGTGAATCGGGGAGTTGAATCCTGCCAGGTCACTGATCTTGGAACAGTGTGGCCGTATTCGGCACAGGATCTCAGTCTCCACACAGACCCTATACGTTAGCGTATGATCAGTGTCCCAAGCATGGCCCAAACGGCCAGAGCCAGCACAGAACTGGAGAGCAGCTGGCCGTTTGAAAGGCACAAGAGGACAGAGACATGGGTCATAATAATAATAATAATAATAATAGTGTGTCATAAATATGGAACATTGCAAACTCTAAACTGTGACTGTCGGAATGCAGATGACTATGAGAGTAGAACTGAGCACAGATTGCCAAAGGGAGAGGGGGAACGTCTATATTTGTCCATTCCAGACTGGACAGAATTCTACTTGAGAAATGTCTGACACCCAAAGGGCTTCAGTGAGCACTAATATGTTTATCATGTGTATACAGTGGAAGGAATGTTGTCATGATATAACAACTATTGTGAACAACTTGAATTATAATATAGTGCCGATTGGATCCTGTTGTTCCTAGAAACCTTCTTCTGTGAATAGTACCCGGTGTGGGCCGACTCCATCCATCGCTAACCTGGTTCTTTGATACGCTCCCATCCACCGGGTCTGTGTACATGAAGTTATCGGCGATCTCCACTTCATATGTCTTGTCACCCGAGGAGAATTTCTTTCCAACAAAGGACTTGTCAGACATGGCAGCTTCTAGGTCTTTCATCATCTTACTGGCAGCGTCGGAGTTCACCTCTTCATAATCATACCTGTAGAGGCAGAAAGTAAGAACTCGTAAAAGTGGAATGTAATGTGACGCATAAACAATAGAGACTCTCTTCAAAAGACAGATGACAAGATAAGTGACACAAAGTGCATCATAAAGGTTCACAAAATATATCAGCAAAGGCAGATTCTAGATTAAGATCTAGATTTCTGTAGGAGGAAGCAAATCTAGCCTAGTCTAACACACCCAAATAACAAGTAGTATCATATTTGGCCAATAGAGGGCAGTATTTTTCAATCTGTGGATTGAAATCTGTGGGAAAAACGCCCTTCTCTTGCAGGCCTCGATTGACAACCCTTTCTACCTTTCCTCTGATTTAAAATACAAAGAAACTTCATCTCTTCCCAAATCACCTTGTGAAAAAATTGCGCCCAAATTTCTTCCAGTGGTCTTTCATGATGTCCTCCACACTCTGTTTGCGTGACGCTAAGATTGACAGCCAGGCAAGGACTGCCCACAGCCCATCCTTCTCCCTGATATGGTCAGAGCCTGTGAGGCAACAGATGAGCAGACTGAAGACAAGTAGAAGCATATCTCTTACTCTTTCACTCACTTCCAAATCACTCCCATTCTCTCAACCGCTCCTCTTTGCTCCTCTTTGTTCACCTGTCCCCTTGCTGTTCTGTTTTGCATGTACAATATTGGTGTAGTACTTGGCTATTTTTCTCACTTGACGTACCCAAAAGACTGTGGTAACATGGAACTCTTTATAGCATGTGTATTTTGGTTATGGTGCGTTTGGTTTTGGTATGGTTAGACAGTAATCAGATTAGAGCGGCACTATGTGAAGTGTGAGTGGAACAACTGAGTTGGATGTTGGGTGGTGCCTGCTCTTCTCACCTGTGCCAAAGCTCTCCTCTCCACACAGGGACAGCTTGCCAGCATCCATCAGGTTCCCAAAGAACTTCCAGCCAGTAGGAGTCTCATACAGCGCCATCTTCAGAGCTTTGGCCACACTGACATATGCATATACAAACACACACAGACACAGACACATTAGCATTTTGTCAGCATGCACAATACAGATAAACCATCTCAAATAACACTGAATTAGGACTTATATGTATCTGATAAAGACAGCTCTCCGACACAGAGCTTCAGATTGGTCCCCAGCATAAGGAACGGATGTTAGCCGGGGGCCCAATATTGCTGCTCACACAGACTTGTGTCAACATACGTGAGCAGTACAGAATCACCATCATACTTAACCAAATAACAGAACTCTCATAACTATAGAGATGGTGTGGTTCAAGGCCCAACTCAGTTTTTCATCTTCTGATGTTTTATAATACGTGGGAAGCTTACATGACATCAGTGAACAAAGAAACATTATGTTAACAAATTTGATAACTCTAAAAAGAAAAAAAGACTTGAATGAAACTCTACTAAACAGTCCTTTCAACAGTCCTTTCAGTCCAGGGTCTGTGGTTTTGTTGGATAAATGTTTTTGAAGAAACCCGAGCGTTTCAGGTCTTACCGCAGAAACAGATAGAGATTAGGGAAAGTTACACTTCTGTTGGTTCTATGGGCTTATAACAATACTGTAGATTTTGATTACATTGTGGAAGAGAAAATGTATTTATTATGAAAGTAATACCATGCATAATAATCAATTATCAATAATGACATTTTCCTGGTACTGGGAATGATTTATTTACAGCGCATAATCCAGACCGGTAACGTAATGTAGTTTTATAAAACTGTGAGTTGTTCTTTAATAGTACCAATAATCTGTCTTTATCCATCCATCCATAATTCCTTCTACCTCCTGGTCGGGGGGGCCATGCTTACTTGTCCAGAGCTCCGCTGGTGGGCATGCTGCGGGCCAGCCCCTTCACGCCAGTCTTCTGGAAGTAGGGGATGCAGGTGATGTTGGCCGCGATAGCAGCCACAGAGTCCGAGGGGTTCACAAAGAAGCCATGTTTGCCCAGCACCATGTTACGATCCTACATGTAAATGTAAATGTAACGTGGAGAAGATCAAAGGCCAAAGAGTGAGTGCAATGCAACAAACTAAATACAGCATCTACCTACACAAATTAAATTAAGTCAAAATAAATATTTGTTTGGGTATAAGATGTGGCTTCATGACCTCATTCAATAAATCAAATTTCTAAACTTTGCAATAAACTTTCAAACATTTCCTATCGATCCTAAGGGTGTCTGGGACTGTAAACAGGCAGGGACCTGTCATCAGTGCTGTGGCTTTCAAACCGCGGTGTTGGTTACACATTTCATTGATCCATTTCTATACAACATTACGAATACACTACAGTGTTCTGTTTATCTCACATGCACTCATCTGCATGCTTCATGTCGTTTTCTATTCTTCCTTTTAACCCTGGCACAGGAATGCGGACGTACACCATCACCATCAAAAGCCGCTCCAAAGTCATATTCGCCTCCCTTCATGGTCTTGACCAGGTCGGCAGCATAGGTCAGATTGGGGTCAGGGTGGTGACCTCCAAAATCTTCCGATGGAACACAATTCACAGCAGAGTTGGCAGGAGAGCCAAGCTCCTCACAGACGATCTTCTTCACGTAAGGTCCAACCACTGACGAGAGTGCAAAAGTGTCAGCTGAGTTATGCAGAAATATTTCATTGCATTTAAAAGTTACTTCTTTTTTTAAGGTATTGAAAAATGTCAGCACGTTTTGGAACCATCTGAAAAGCAATGCAAATTTTTGTTTGTTTTTTCCCCCCCACGTTAAAATTCCACAGGAAGAACTCTCAATATGTTGTGAGGGATCAAATTATTGGGCAATACTTGAAGACACAATAGCTGAAAAATGAGTCACCAGCTCTGCTCAACATGCCTAAGGGAACCAAGGGGAAAAGATTGCTGAGTATGGAGAGTATGGAGATAGTCCATTACCACAGGAATGTCAAGAGGAGAAAAGCTGCCTGCTATAGTTTGGAGTCTGGTGATGCATTCGGAGCACTACTTGATGGGTATAAATTAGGGATGCAGTGGTACAGTGGGCCCAGGGTTCGGAACGTATCATGTTTTCTGGGCCACGGTGATGGTACGGTTTTGGTATCTTTATATTTAAGAAAAAAATTAAATTTCCCTTTAAACAATCAACTATTTATTTAGCCTATTACTCTATTCAGAAAAAATGGCAGCATGACTGACTAGGCCTGGTTTCTGTCTCTAACACAGTGAGGTAACTTTCACTTACTCTGGAGGTCCAACTATCAGTGGAGAGAGGTAGACAGGGTGTCTTGAGTCAATTCTTTTTCAATTTCTCTCTGTGATGTTTCATAGAGCTTTACTGCTGGGATGTGTGCGGGAGGGGACATTATAACACGGTTTATTTTTCCATTAGGTGACATAATTCCCCGTCAGTAACCACTGTTCTCTCTGTCTAGCTAGCATTCGCCATAGTCAAGTTGGAGCTGAGATCATTTTGGGTTTGTTTCCCCTCTCTTCTCCAGCTCCTATTTGCATACAGAGCGCTGATAGGCTGCAGGGAAATTCTGTTAGGCTCCAGAGATGTTCTGTGGATCTGAATGTACAACGCTCATGCAGTCTTCTGAGTAATAAGCACGTTTTGGAAATTATAGGAAGTTGGCAGGCGGTACGCAATACCTCAGTGCACATGCGCGTATTGAACCGTAGGGGGCGTACCAACCAGTTGGACAATATAGCGTGTACCGTTTCATCCCTGGTTTAAATGGCCAGTTCTCACCTCCATGCATAGCATCCAGGTTCACTTTGATATGATTGGGTCCAGACAGCAGCTCCTTCAAGGCAGGGAAATCAAAGATGCCTCTCAGCATCTCAGCATAGGCCTCCACACAATCCACAATTTCCACTGTCATAAAAACAAATCAAACAGGATATTATGGCTGCAACCAAACTTAACGGAAACAAATATGGTAAAACATACTTCTGCACTGATATATAGATGCTGACATCCAAGTGTTATTTGGTATATCAAGCTAAGTGCTTTTGATCACATAAATACCACCTCCAGGACCAGGGATCACTCTACCTGTAAACGGCTTGAAGGTGTCCACCTCAAAGGTCTGTTTACCAATTTTGGACAGGTCCACTTTAAGGTCAGGACAGATATGGTACTCTGTGATACTTTTGCTGATATCGTAGATCTTGTTTGTGACTCCTTCCGGAGCAGGTCCTGAGACAAAATCAAGATGGTTACTTGTGGTGGTCCTGGACTACTTAGTGCATCTCTATCTCATTAAACTCTGCATTGTGTTCAATATCTGTGCATCCCACAATTGATGTCAAGTGTCATCAAAAACCATCAGCACTCAGACATTACCCTAATAGTACCATTCAATTTGACCCAGTTTTCTGACAGATTACTTACCATTCATAACAATTATTCATGAGGTATAATATCTTCCTGCAACAGGTACAGGAAACACTAAAGGTCTACAACTTGAGTATAAGACTGAGCTACGACAGTAAGAGTGTTTTACAAAGACAATTGCATCATAGTGAGTAGATGAAAAAAACCTTTCGAATGATTTCAGATATGATTTACCTCCACTGGCAATGTTGTACTTGATGCCAAAGTCTCCACTTGGGCCACCAGGATTATGGCTGGCCGTCAGAATGATCCCTCCGACAGCCTTGATCTTCCGGATCACACAGGACACAGCAGGGGTGGACATGATCCCATTCTGGCCAATGACCAGCCGGCCAATCTGCAGGTGCAAAGAGACGTGGATCATACAACTGGAATTAAAAAGTATTCCAGGTTTAGGGAAATTGGTCCTGGAAACTGGTCAGCTATCTATCACAACAAACAAAATGCTTGTGTCACATATATTGTGTGTACAATCATTTCAATATTTCGACTGGAGTTCAAAGGTAGGGTATGTCTCGGTCTAACATCTAAAATAACAATGCAAATACACTATGCCCACATTTAGTTTGAAAGCAATTTAACATGTTTTAAAAGTGTTCGATTAATGACAATTTGTACATAATCAGTACACTTCAGCCAATTAAGAATGGGAGATGCGTATGATCTTCGTTTGAAATGAGATGATGCTGAATACAGATTGCGCCAGTGGAAGCCTGTCGAAACAGGATCAGTCCCTTTCAAGAACATATTGGGCTGCTCTGCAGTTCCTCCTTGCTTAAGGCCAAACAATGTGGACAAGTATATTCAACAAGTATAAACAAATAGGATAATTATGCCACGAAGTCTAAGCAACATTCTTCTTACCTGCCTTTAGGTATTACTGTATAATTGCATGGTGAAGATGGAAAGGAATCAGAAAATGGGTCAATTAGACGAAAGGAACAAATCATTTGTGTATGCAATGGCATAGTAACTTGATGCCTTGTTTTCATTCATAATTGGTCCACCATGCTTCGTTTAATAGAACATTTTGTCTTTTTCATCCTGCCAGAGTTGTACATGCTGTCGAGTGTGTGTGTGTGTGTGTGTGTGTGTGTGTGTTGAACTGCAACCATAGAGGGCGTGTGCTGCAACGTGACAGTGAGCACGTTTGCACTACAGTGTCCTCGGTCACCGCGGCAACAGGGCCGTCAGTGTGCATTAGTTCGGTCACCATTGTTACTGTTATTTATGCAACATTATTGCCACAATGTTTCCCATTATATACGACAATGTATCACTTTGTTGGGGACTTTGCAGAGTTACCTACGTACGAGACGAAAGTCCTACAGTGATAAAGTGCAACCTGGCATAGTGATACAGTGCAACCTGGCATAGTTGAAAAGGCTGCGCCGTCTTGCCCTGCGAGCACGAAATGTCAAAGGTACCAACGAGCAAGGAACATCTCCAGCATGTCATGGAAATATCAAAGAGATCTTGTGGCAGAATCAAATCTGGGACGATACTTCTCAACGCTAGACACACGTCTAGGTTATATGGTCAATCGCAAAGTAATATGGAGTCAGACGGTGATCTCGTTACATCACACAGCAACTGCTTTTTAATGCACACTAGCTTATTCTTTTTTTTCCAGATACGCTAACTGGTCAGCTTCTATTACTCTTACCATTTACTTTTTACAGTGAGCCTCTTGGCAGCTGAGCAAAACAACATTATCGCAATAGATAAGCCTAATCTAAATGATATATTGGCGAAGTAACACATTTTGATGGTGACATCTTGTGCAAGGGCTAACCATGATTTCCAAGCCAAATAGCTTAGATGCTAACTCTTAGTTGGGCCAAGCGCAGAAACAGAAATGGGCTTTCAACGTGGCACAACAGAATACTAACCCCATTAGCTGCGGCAATCTGCACGATGAGTTGAATAGCATCTTTCATGAAAAATCTTCCATCTCCACCGACAACCAAAGTGCTCTCTTGCCTGACTGCAGGCTCGACGACGGATATGGTGCTCTGAATGAAATTTTCAGCATAGTGCTGATTTTGCTGGAAGACTGTTACTCTTTTCCTGAGTCCGCTGGTTCCGGGTTTCTGGTCGGCGTACGCCTTGGTTTTGACCACTGTAATTTTCACCATTTTCACCCAACGCTTGACCTGTGTGATCCTTGTCCACGGAAGAATCTTCACGGTGAAAACTTCCCCACGTACACACCAAACACGCGTTAGTTTGTTCCCTCCTCTGCAGACACGCCTACATCGGTCCTTAAAGGGGTGCGCAACATTTCTTTGTGAGTGTTCTAGTGTTGTTGGTAAATGTCCAACATTTCAGGTGAGAACATGCGGGAATGTTGTCTCACCATCAGAATAAGCCTTTAAATAATAGAGAAAACCATGCCGTTAGATAGTCCTTTTCTCCCACGCTATTGCTACTGCATGTGTATTGCGTGCATTGCTTACAACTTCAAGAGGCATTTTGGATGTGCTAGCATTTCACTTTTTGAATGTTGTGTCTTTAATGGCAAACTTTTCTGAAATGTCCTTGTTTCAGGTGTTGAACACTTTTTGCAGAGTATCTTGCAGGACTGGAAAGGGTTTCACAGTGCTGTTAGATGTGGTATCAGACTCGTCCCCACTGAACAGGACAGGGCACTAGGGCAGCTTTGTTTGGCGATTGTGTCACAGTTTGTTTGAACTATAAGAAGTAGTGCAGAGTTTACTACCCTGGCTCTTGACAAAGGCCTTGAGATGACGAAATATCAATAATCTTTACCTGAAATATCAATAATCAATTAACCACACACAGATAAGTGTTCTTGCATACTAAACGGGCCTGTATGGAATAAGACCGTCCACTCTCAGATGCCGTAATAGTAAGCGGTGGACTCTAATTATAAACTAGAAATACAGATCAGTCCAGAGGCAGTTGTTTAACTTTTGACTGCAAGAGAGAAAGCCTGCGAGGGTCAGACGGTGGTTTAAATACGCTCCCTCACACCATGTGACATTTAGAGGGCTGCTCTACAGTTACAGTAGAGAAGGTCAGAGGGTAAAATGACTGCACTCACGGTATATATAGAAGGTCAGGGCTGCTTTTGCCACTAAAGGCCAAGGGCAGATAAAGTTGAGGCCCGTGTGCAACCCAACGGAATGCATTAGGCTGCCAACGCCACGAACGCTCTCAGCGAGAATAAGAGGCTATGCAGATGAGAAGGATGGGAGCACATGGCTGCTCTGGCTGGGACCATCACAAGGCAAAACGCGCACAATACACCGCATCCCAATTAAGACATACTGTAGGTCACAAACGGAATTTAACATGGATTCATTTATTCAAGGTGATGCATTGATAAATTACAAAAGAAAAGGATGGACATGATATGTAGTGTTACATTACATTAGATTTCATTGAATTGGATTTGATATGTCATCTGCCACAAAGGGAGGGAGCTCCCCAGAAAGTCAACTGCATGACATTGGAGTTTGATATGTGCAGTGTTTGTTTATTATTATTAAGACATTACATTCAAAACATGTGCCAACGCATACAGACATAATAATACAAACACTTCAAAAAAAGGTCACTTGAGATTACAGGACAATTACATGAATCGAATACACAACGAATACCAAGGCTACTATGAGTACAGCAAAGAAGCTTGAGTGAATCCCTTCCTCTGATGGAACGTTAACCTTGCTGTATTTGTACCGGATAGAAGAGGCATCTCCACAGGTGAGACATCAGGAATGGTGTCAGTCATTGTGCGAGACACTTATGAGATGCTTATGAGACTATGCTCTCCACGCAGCTGTAGATCCACTCCTGTTTCTCGTTTACGGGCATAACATGTTGACAAACCTGAGAAAGAAAAGGCATCAGCACATGATTGAGCTCATAACCTTGCGAGGCCCGGGGGTGATTTCGTCACTTGTGATTGATACATCCAGTGTGGAGACTTGTTGAAATTTTGAAGGCGGATGGTGACAAATTGCACCACTGCTCAAGCCGGAACCACAGGCATTTCCTTCTCAAACCTGCCCTCGACTTCACAAGACTGCCTCTATTTGCATCATTGCTTTGTGTTTCACCATCTCTAATAACCATATCGTTGTTTTCACCCGTATTTAAGTCAAATCCCTCCACAGCTGTTTCAACAGGTACAAGATAGAAAGTTTGTATCCATTTTTCTAAATGAGAATGACTTTTTCTCCGCTGAACATTGCAGAAGCAGTGCGTGAGGAGACACAATAGATTATGATCCGTGTTTTGTAAAGGTGTGTACGTGTGTGTGTGTGTGTTTACTGAGACTTACCATCTTGGTTCTGGCAGGCACCTCCACAGCAAACACACTCATTCCTCTGCTGCTGACGCAGTTCTTGCTCTGTTCACTGTTCACGTGCACCATCACTTTCTGGTTGGTCTGGAAGAGAAGACCCAACTCTTCAGTGAAGACCCAACTCTTCAGAGAGCACCTCCCCTCCTAACTGGCACCTGACTAGCGCTTAACTTGCACTTCAGCAGTTACATTCCTGCACTTCTTTTTTTTCCTCTTTTCTAGGTTGTTGTTTTTCTAATTCTCATGTAAAGTAGTATTTTTTGTTACACCATGCTTTTTTATTGCTCTTAGCTTGACTGTTCTCTCCCTTGTACGTCGCTTTGGACAAAAGCGTCTGCTAAATGACTAAATGTTAATGTTAAATGTTAGAAAACAAGAAGAGTCTCAACAGCATGTGGTGCTTATCTGAAGGAAAACCACACAGTATCATATCTTCAGTATACTTGAGTATACTCGTTGTTGTTCTAGGTAAGCAAGTCCACAGCAGTAGACCACCCATGGCCATAGTGAACGTTCTTCCCCGCAGAAAGGCATTCTCAGCAGCAGGCCCGGTGTTGCCATGTGGACCTGAACAACCGCAGCGTGATAAGTACCACTAAAACTACAGCACGGCCACTAATCATTGTTAGCCTGTACGTGGATGCTAAGAATAGCTTGCTTCTGAAATCCGTGCCAAATGATTTCAACCACAAGATCAGCTTTCTCTTACCTTTTAAAGCAGCATGCATCCTCTCTTAAAATAAAATCTTCTGTTGTGTGTTTTTTTTTTTTTTTTTTCAAAATTCAATAATTCAGCAGAGGATGCCCGAGATCTACTTTGAACTCTAGTTCAATCTCTTCCGTGCAGTCTGAGAGCTGCTGAGAGGCTGGAGCATGTGAGGAGGTGAGCTGAGGTACAGTACCAGTCAAAAGTTTGGACACACCTTTAATTTTTTGGAGAAGTGTTTTCTTTACTTTTATTATTTTCTACATTGTAGATTAATACTGAAGACATTTAAACTACGAAAGAACACATATGGAATGATGTACTAAACAAAAAAAAGTGTTATCTACCATGTGGAAAATAATAAAAGTAAAGAAAAAAACTTCTCCAAAAATGAGAAGGTGTGTCCAAACTTTTGACTGGTACTGTACCTTGTTGGCGATGGCGGTGGAGATCCTGCTCTCCCCTCTGCACGTGTACACGGTGACGCCCTCGTGGCCCTTGAGGGGCCTGGCCTCTCCTCTGCTGACGATGGAGCGCTGCAGCGCCGCGGCGAGCATCCTGGGGCCCGAGTCCAGGTTCAGCGGCTGCAGCGTGGGCTTCACATCCTCACAGTACACGTCCACTATGAACGGACAGGCCTGAGGGGAGAGACACGACACACACACACACACACACACACACACACACACACACACACACACACACACACACACACACACACACACACCTCACACACACACACATACACACACACACACACACACACACACACACACACACACACACACACACACACAGGACCCGTCAGACCTCAGAGCTCATGTTGTTTTAATGTCCAAGTCAATTAGAGTGGTAGAAAAGAAGTGTTACTATGAACAAGAAGTTGAGAGATAAGCACATCTTGGCCAAATAATTACAGATTGTAGGTCACACTCTCACATACATATGGGGGGGCTATTGTAAGAATGCTGTGACTACTACACATACAGTAAATATCAATGACATCTGTGCATATCATTTGCATCAGAGGTTCTCAATCTGACTTCTGGAGCCCCCTGCACTACAAATCGTCCATCAATAACAGTGGGGGTACTCAGTTCCATTCTCTTCCTTCATTAGACTACAGGTCCATCAGTAACAGTGGGGTACTCAGTTCCATTCTCTACCTTCATTAGACTACAGGTCCATCAATAACAGTGGGGTACTCAGTTCCATTCTCTTCCTTCATTAGACTACAAGGTCCATCAACCCTGCACAGGTTTGTGATGGATGCAGTAGGCTCCTCACCTCCACCATCTCCAGGGCCCGGTTGAAGCCCATGGCCTCCAGAGTGATCCACAGGTCCCGGGTGTCTCCTTCGCGGTCGTTGGCCTCCATCAGGTTCAGCTCCAGAAAGCCCTGCCTGGTCAGCATGTTCTTCTTTGTGTCAAAGTTTTCTGAAGGAGAGTCAGGATGAATAGAGATTGAAAGCGAGGGGGGTAGAGATATGAGAAAGAGGGAATGACAGGATGAATAGAGATTGAAGGCGAGGGGGGGGTAGAGATATGAAATAGATGGAATGACAGGATGAATAGAGATTAAAGGTGAGGGGGGTAGAGATATGAGATCGAGGGAATGACAAGATGAATAGAGATTGAAAGCGAGGAGGTAGAGATATGAGATCGAGGGAATGACAGGATGAATCGAGATTGAAAGCGAGGGGGGTAGAGATATGAGAAAGAGGGAATGACAGCAAATATACCTTTCTTTATACCATCATGCAATTCTGTAGAAACAAAGATTGCTTGTCACTAATTCTCAGAATACATTGCAACTACAGTACCAATATCACGGAGGTACAAAACAGAGACTTGGATATTGATTTATTCCATTTGTGAATAAATAAAGCATACATTTTGTCACACCAGTGCACTTGGCAGCGTCCATGTTGTGCATATGTGGACTGGGGCAGTTCTATGCAGTGCGATGTAAAAGCCATTTTCCTTGAACCCCTATTTGCCCTTTTTTGTGGGAGCAGTTTCAGTTCTTAATCCCCCCCCCCCCCTTGGTCAGCCTGCAGAGGACACCCACCTTTACAGACAGCCCAAGCGTCCTCATCACACTTCTCTCCACTGGTCCTCTCCTCAAACAGGTTGTACTCCTCCAGACTCAGCAGGCCGTCCCCATCCAGGTCAATCACCTCAAAAATGTCAGACAGCGCCGCCCTGTGGTATACATGAGCGCCATGTCAGCTGACACTCTCAAAAGCTCTTATGAATTGGTCCCTCTGTGTATGGAAAAATCTTGCTATGCAAGTCTTGCCAGTAATCTAGCAGTATCTAGTAATCTTACCCATCTAAAACTGCCGTATGACCTCACCAAGTGGGTTCATGGCTGGAGCAATTCTATGGTGCAGCCTGTGAGACTGCTCTTACATAGCACTCCACAACGTAATATCACAAAGAACTATGAGGAAGCATGAAAGTGTACATAACAAGTGAGCTGTTTAGACAGGAAATCAAATTGCGGTGCTATTTTGTTGTGCTATCCATTCACTCATTCCTTCCTTCATTCATTTGGCCACCAAAACTGCTAGAAAAGAAAAAAAAAACTGACCATTCCTGTTGAAAAGAGCCCCTTAGTAAAAATGTGTTATGGTGTGGCCAGGTCTCTGGCTGGTTTACCTGAACTCTTTGGTGAGCTCCAGCTCCCCTGAGTCCTGGTTCCTGTAGACCAGTTCAGGGCTGGTGGCCGTGGGCTTCCTGTTCCGCACCAGTCTGCAGCCTGTGCTGAGAGGCAGGAGGAGGTAGGTGCCCTCACTCAACTCCCCCTTCCACACAAACCTCTGCCAGGACCACCACCACACACACACACACAAAACAATGTCACTTAATGCCACCAGAGGGCAGCATATACCATCATACACATTTTTGGCAGGACAAGCAGAATCCAGATTTTGCTTACGTATAACCAAGTTACCCATAGACTTTTTGATCTAAACAAGCTTCTATAAAGCAGAGAGACTTCTAAATGCATTACATTAGATATCTTTCTGTAGTTATTCTTTACAAATACAGAAAAAGCAGTAATTCAAGTAAAATAATTCAGCATGATACATGTTTGTATGAAACACCAAACCCTAACATCAAAGTGTATGCATATGATACTACTGTTATAGTCAGAGCTGGAGGTTTGGAGTAGGCCTGGCCTACTATGTTTTCTAAAATCATAGTGATTTGGGTCTCCAAATGAGTAGTAGCATATTTTGGAAGTCCATATTCCAAGCATAGAAACAGACAAAATACGTGATTTATCAAATGACTAACGAGCCATTATCTAACAACACTGAAGTGAACTTCTATCACACTCTCATTCACTTGTATGTTCTAAGAAAAAAACCTGGACTGGATTTCTTCGACGCCATTCCAGACTGACCTCTTTATCCCGCATCTCAGTAACCCCCAACACATTGGAGTCCTCCTTCCCCTCATTGGCTCTAATGACGAGCAGAGCTGTGTCCACAGACATCCACGGAGACGGCTGGTCTAAGACACAAACATGCCACACAAGATTAGGCCATTTATTTATTTTTGCACTATATCTGAGTTATGTTTCTTTGATGTCTATTTTTATGTGCATGTAATTTCTTTGTGCATATTATGTATTTGCTGTAAAGCACTTTGAGCTGCATTCTTTTGCATGAAAGGTGCTATATAAATAAAGTTTTATTATTATTATTGTTATTATTATTATTACTCCACACTACTCTAATGCAGTATGAATTCTCTGTCCTTACTGAATCTCTTGACTCTAGGTTCGGGTACTACCCACACATGTATCCAGTAATCAATCCTTACCCAGGGGGGGGCACTGTGCTTACCCTGGGTCTGGCTGAGGTTGAGGGGTTGTATGCTAAGGTAGACAGTGGTGTGCTGGGGAATGTCCAGTCGATACTGTAGAGACACCACGCTTCCATCCTCCTCCAGGAAAAAACAGCCTTTCAGATGGCTATGATGCCACTCCTTCACAAGAGAGAAGATACACACGTAGTGTGATCTGTGTGTACGTACACATCATCATCAGAACAACATGTATGTTAATACCCTATAAAAGGCACTGCATTACTTCAAAACACCAATAAAAGAGCTTGCTAATAATACTGTAAGTAGCCAATACAGATTAGCATAAACAGAGTGATTGGTTAGTTTGCAGAACGTATGGGTCTACACAATCCTTTATGCATTAAATGCACTGCATTACTTCAAACACAATAAAAAGAGCTTGCTAATAATACGTAACCAATACAGATTAGCATAAACAGAGTGATTGGTTAGTTTGGAGAACTTCTGGGTCTACACAATCACCAGCAAAGGGGGCAGAGAAAGAATCGTTCAACATAAATTGTGATGGTGCGATGTAAAAATCATGACCTTATTAGATTAATATTATAATAAAAGCTTACCATTAGTATCAAACTCAATCATAAATCCAGTCAAAATATTCATTAACCTTTAATGTCCCCCTATAAAAGAAAATGCTGTGCTCAGTTTGGCATCGGAAATTGGGAGTGGCCTAGTACCTCTGACATCCACAGGGTGGTGCTATGGTGACACAGCTTAGATTAAACAACAGAGAACAGACCAGAACAGACCATCCTCCACACAACTTCCTAACAAAGGCACAGCGGGCCCAGACCAAGCCTTGTGTTCTCCCCTTCGACACTGATGCATGTACATGTATTCCGTGAGGCATGAATGCCAATGGCCTGAGGATACTTTCCCTTTTGGTAAAAACATTGGGAAATAACCAAACCCAAAACATATCATTACATCGAAATACAAGCAACGATACATGCACTGATTTACTGCTACTTCCAACATTTTCATCAAAATATTTTGTGTGTGTGTTATTGCTGTTATAAAGCTGTCTTCTTGGCCGCGCTAAACCACAGCTATATTAAAGACGACGGGGACTTTGGATGGAGAGGCGAGAAGTCCGACTGGAGAGAGGCTGTTCTTTCAACCCCTCGGAGACCCATTCCATCCTCCGAATGCAATGGCGTGCCAACAACAGCCGTCTACATCTTCTAAAGAGCGGTCGGTAAATCACCAAGTTAAACAAAGACCCCCCAAACTAAATGTGTTTCTGCCGTGACACTTCTCCAAGTAAAAGGCCATTTCCTCCTGCTGGTTTTTATGTCACCTCGTGAAATGTGCCCAGGATCAAAAACCATCAAACCATAACACGCACCTCCACGGTTTGTCCAACCGGAGGAGTCTGGATCAAACCCCCCCAAGCTGTGTGTCCACTCTGCCTCTCCCTCCCTGATGGAGGGTCCCCGGGAGATAGGTCAGTCGGCCGGGGCTAATACCCAGTCATGTCACCCTCTCCAACCCCACGTCTGATTTACAGGGGGGTGAGGGGTGAGGGGAGGGTGGTGGTGGTGGTGGTGTGGGAAGTGCTGTGCCTCGACCCCACCAGCGAATCATTTCCCAATTACTAGCCCAAGGCCTGAGCTGCTGCTGTTGTGGCTGATGTTAAAAGAACTTCCTGGCAGTAATCTCAGCGCGCTCATACTTCATACCCCGGCGTCAGCCGCCACCACCTCCTCCTCCACCGGCTCCGTGCGTCTGGCTTTTTCCAATCTCACCATCTTTTTGATGCGGGGCGACTATTATTTTTTGGGGAGCAGTAAAGCAAACCAGAGGAGGTTAAGTCAAAAGGAGTGCAAACAAAGAGCTGGGAATCGATGCACACACTCTATGCTACATCGACCCGGTGTAAATTTGCCACAACGAAACCCTGGAACAAGAGCCAGGCTAACAGAACAGCAGCTGACACGATCAGTCTGGGGGTCTGTCTGTGGGGGAGTCCAAGAACTGCATTTTCACCTCATAGTCTTCCTCTGATGAGACATTGCAGAGGGAGAGGGGGAAACTTCTAAATGTGTTTTCAAACAAAAACAATAAATACGTTTTTGTGTGACATTCAAATGATTTCAAATCAAATGTATTAAAGGACAAACGGGAGAATATGAGACACTGGAGATACTAAAAATGAATTTCTCAGTTCGAGATTTGCTCTTTCCTTGTTGCAAGTTGATAGCATGTTAATAGAATGCTCGTTCTGTAGTGATCAGTAACATTATAAAATAAGTAATCCTTATGGAATAAACCTAGTTGGCCGCTGTACCAGTAATCAATCATATATAGTATATATACGTCGTTTAGTAATCAGAAGGTTGATAGTTCGATTCCCTGTCGAAGCGTCCTTGAGCAAGACACTGAACCCCTAATTGCTCCTGATGTGCAGTGTGCCATCAGTGTAAATGTAAAATGTGTATACATCCTTGTAAGTCGCTTTGGATAAAAGCGTCTGCTAAATGACTAAATGTAAATGTAAATGTATATAAAGCACTTTGAGCTGCATTCTTTTGCATGAAAGGTGCTATATAAATAAAGTTTTATTATTATTATTATTATTAATATATATCAGGGACCAGTAGTGCTGCAGTACCTGTAAAGATTTTGGCTCCACCAGTTTGGCACTTCTGGTGCTGCTTGCTGCCATTGTGATGGCTGTGGAGATAGAAGAACGACGACTGCGAGCCGACGATGGCCGTGAAGAGGAGCGGCTGTCTGAGTACACACACACACATGTCGTGTAGGCGCATACACGCGCACACACACACACACACACACACAAACACAGAGAAATTGAGCATGCAGTCTTAAAACGCCTGGAGATCCATCCATACTTGCACTGATTAGGGCCAAAAGACTTCAATTAGAAACGTGGTACCAGGAAGGGGCCTTTCAATCTAAAGCCCCATTCCTCAGATGCAACATTTTAATTAAACCCCAATTGCATACCTTCCAATTAATTAACTAACACACAACTCATTTCTCTCCCGTAATTGAAACAAACTATTGATGCAATGCTAACAGAGTTGACTGAGGAAAGCTGTAACACAGTTTAATTGGATGCTCGTTTCCGAAAAAGGAAAATACAATATATTTTTTTCAAAGGCAACTCTTAATTTAGAGAGCAGAACTTGGGGACCGAAAATGCAAGCAATTTTGTTTGTAAATTGCAAATGGTGGACAGAATAACCTAGCCTATGCTACCAAAACTCTACACACCAAATGTTTTCCTCAGGCATACAAGAGCATGTCTGAAGTCTGGGTACATGCGTGTTCCCCCTCCTCCCGCACACACAACAAGACCAGAGACTGTGCTTGTGGCAAAAAACAAAATGAAGGGAAATAAATCAATAACTCAAAGAGGTGGCGTATAATGGGGTAATCCAGACACCGTGTGAAAGGTTATTTATTTTGGCGCAAGCCTGGTTAGCAGGGGCTCTCCTGGAGATGATTTCTCCAAATCCCTTTGTCCCCCTGGGTCATATGGGGCTCTTCCAATCAATAACATGAACACACAGTGACCACACAGAGAGCTGGGGGACACAAACATGTCTGTCTGCGGTGCGCTCTCTTTACCTCTTCTATCAGCATCTACCTTGATCTTCCATTACATCCTTCCAGATTTTCTATGAGTTATAGCAGCCCCCGTCCCCCCCGTCCCAAAAATAAATAAATAAATAAATAAAATAATAAAATCACTTTCACTTTCTATCAGCCCCCCATCTCTTTCCCTTTGACCACTCTGTTTTTTTTCTCCTAATGTTTTGCCCTTTTGACAGTTTTTTTTCCTTCCCTCTCATCTCCACTCATCTCTCCCTTCTACACTTCTATTACGAGTCTCTCCCTGAACTCCTCTCTTAATGTCTCTCCCTCGCTCTAATTCATATTCAAAGAAGGTTTCTTGGCATGAAAAATATCTGCATCTTTAGTGACAACGCTTTCAAGGAAGTCCAAGTCAGCAATGAGCATGGAATAAGTAAGTTATAATTGACTGACACACAAGCACGTCACATACATCATTTTAAATATACTGTACACCAGCAATATGTCTCCATTCCTCTTGAGGGAACCAAATTACTGCCAATAATTCCCCTGCTATCAAGTAATGAAGTAATACTCTTTTTAGTTCATATGGTTCTCAGAAGGGGACAGTCATAAAATAAACAACCCAGCACTGTCCATTCTGTGCTTTAGATTAGAGTCCCTGGCGTCATCCTATGTAATCCTCAGTGCAGATGTCATTCATCTCTGTGTGTCATGCTGACTGAGTGCTGCCATCTCTCACCTTCTGTAGAGATGCACCTTTGAGTACTAAGCTATTGCCTTAATCACATTGTTTAAATGTGCTCTCCCACTGCTAACTCCACAAATCACAAGTGATTATTTGTCACCTAATAAGGACACCAATCATTGAACCAAACTAGTTCCATTTTCTTTGTTTGTGTGTATGTGCATTGTGGAATAAACAGAAGCGTTTTGAATGTTCGCAAAAATCTTAAGCAGCTGTTGTCCCTGTCAATGTAACCTGCCATTTATGGAATATCCATTTTTTTTGCTGACATGTTTAGCACTGGTTTAATACATTCACACTGGTCTTTATCTTCTGTCCAAGAGCACTGTACCTTTCCTGAGCAGGGCTGCATCAGGTTCCCCTTTATCTTGGAGTGGGGGGGCTGCTGCAGGAGAGACGGAGCTCTTGGGCGAGATGTCCGACTGGTTGCCAAAGTTTTGCCTCCTGAGTTTGGCATCAGCCTCCAATTTCTCAAGGGCTGCTGTCTGACACTGCTCTGCCGTGGACCCAAGCATTCTGCAGAACTAAAAACAAAGGGGTTTATATTACATGGGGCCATACATCAAGACCTTTTCAACAGACATCTTTATCAAGACTAACCAGGTGAATGTGAGTGTATTACTCCTTTTTGAAGATGCAAGTGTGGGATAACTGCAGCAATGTAAACAATCTAAAACAGTGATGGCAGAAATCTGCTATGATCCATGGTCTACAAAACACTCATACTATGTGCATATGGCTATCACTCAGTTCTTTTCTGAAGCTGTATGAGTTTGCAGAATGTGGTATGTGGGCTTCTGTTCGAGGCTAACCTCAGCATAGTCAAGTTTCCCATCTTTGTTGGTGTCAATTAGTGAGAAAATCTCATTGACTTCTTCATCAGTCATCTTCTCACCCATCTAAAAGGACGTACACAACACAAAATTAAGTCATTGGTAAAAAATGCATTGCTGATTAAAATACAACTGACCAATATTGACATGGTTTACAGAGAGACAGTTGATGATAATGTAGTGTTGTTAGACTGGGCACAAACCGTGGTGACAACTTTCTGCAGTTCACTGTGTGAGATGTACCCATCTCCATTAATGTCCAGTTTCCTAAACACTCTAAGAACTTCGTCATGCTCTGTTGGCTTATCCTTCTGCAATATTGCACAGAAATCATCAAAGTTCAGCCTCTTCGTCCTAGGAGTCCAGTATTTATTCAGGAGCTTCTGTGAGGGGTTACGGCCTGCCTGATGAAGAACTAGGAATGGATATGGAGTAAGGTGTTTAACGACTGTACTAAAGAATACATCAATAACAGTTAATAAGATAAAATTTGCAAATCACATTATATTGTTGTCATTTGATTCGAAGCATAGCTATCTCTACTGTGTTTAAACCAGCAAATATTTAGGCTACAAGTTACTTCACAGCCAGTTTGGGCATCAAGCCTCCATTAATCGAATTTCTTAAAATGGCAAAGAAATTTGTCATTATACCTTACCGTGGCATAATTGTTCTTTGGAGGTGATGTTTGATAAACTTGATTTAAAAACGGACAGGTATGCTGCCCTGCAGTTCATGTAGAAGTTCTCCTCTTCGGTTCGATGTGATTTGAACATTCTGCACAAGAAGATCCCAGCTAGCTTGCTAATTTACCCCACAAGCTGGGATGGATAGCTTTTGCTAGCTAAATTGGTTCTGTGGAAGTGACTGGTCTAACTAACACACAGTTTACATTAGATTATTTGAACAACGTTGCACACGCGTTAACATTTGCTACATTGCTCCTATCTGGCTTACGTTATCTGGCTACCAATGTTAGCATGTGAGCATCTAGCTAAATCGCTGTATTCACTTAACATCAGCTAAGAAGCTTTCGCCATCAGCCAGCAACTAACTGTGCACTGAGAGAGATCACCTATCAACTGGAAAAAAATATATTTCATATTTCCTAAATCAACTAAATACATTTACTACATACACTTTAATTTCTGCAAACAACTGCTTGCTGTCTGGACTAACAAGCCCACAAAAATGCACTGTTTGCTACGTTGCTATTATGCGTTGCCATATAAACAACTCCAGTGTTGGTGTGCCATTAAAACACTCCGGATAAACGTAGAAACGGTCCTCTTAAAAAAAAAAAAAAACGAAATGTGATACAGACAACTGCTTTGATGTCAGTCTTGAAGTATTCAATCTCTTCATAGTTCAACCCCTTACATATTTATTTTCATATTTGCATAAATCAAGAGTGTATGTCAAAATGCTTTACTTAATCACAACGGCCCTTTTCTACAACCTATGTTTCCAGAGGAAGTAAATGCTCAGCACATCGCGCCAAATTCCAAATCATCTTGACATTTGTGTCCAAATCATTTTGACATCTCAAAATGCCGTGAGTATAACGTATTACATCAACGTTATCTTCTCTCTGTCTTATCTGAATTATTAGGTGATGTAGTGTAACTAAACTAAACAGTGTAAACTTAACATAAAACAGAGGCAGAGTAAGCAGAGACCACCCAATGTGGCCAACGTCAGAAAAAATTCTAGCGTTGTCAAAGTGAAAAACTTTTGATCAGTTTGTTTTTTTGTCCTTAGAGTGAAAAGGGCTCTCCGATTAGAGGACAAGAAAACGGTAAGGCACTAACAAAATACTCCAAACTTTAGCATGCTAACTCGTGTTATATGTGTGGTAAACAATACACTTTTTTCTTCGATCACTGGACCTTTGCAGACGATCACAATACAGTTCACTTTGATACAGAGAAAATAAGTTGTCGCAGTTGTTTTGCATCCTGTCTTCAACCTGTGAGCCATTGCTGACAAACATTTTTCTAAAATAAACTTTACTTTTTTACTTTAACATTATTCAAGCTTAGTAATAGCATGCACATCCGTTTCTGTTGTAAATTACATTTTTGTATTTTTGTAAACTGGGGATCTACATGTGTAATGATGAATGATAGATCTAATGACATAACCAAGACCATTCTTATCCCCAAGACACCACTTAAGAGGCCAGCTTTGGAGAAGACCTTCTCACCTCTCACAGGTACTCATCTAATGAGCCCTGTCCCAGCAACTCCAGGTGTGTACACCCTTCTAGTCTTTCTCAGAGGTCATCACCACCCTGCTCTGCTGATAGTGAACTATCACCTATGCTCCACAAGTCTTTTCGGAGTGTCAGGTTTTAGTTAGCATTTATGTTACTACACTGTATAGTAGGGCTGTTGTGAAAAACACAGTTGTGTAATTAAGGTTTAGGTATATGCTGTGGTAGTACACACAGAACTGATTTCTCCCCACAGTGTTTCTGCTGTGGGGATTCCATGGTGTAACCACCAGCTATAGGAGGCCTAATGTGCATGTTGATTTGATGAATTGCGGACATTTGCTGTGTCATTAACAGGCAATTACCAAGCCAGTGAGGAGACCACCAGTGCCGGCAAAGCCCAATCTGCACCACAGAAGAAGTGAGTACATGATTGTTACTGCTCAGGGATTTACCTGTGGTGTGTGGGAGGCAACCTGACATCGCTCAGTTGTTTATAGAGTGTGTGCTGTAGCATGATATGTAGCATGTTATGTTATGTAGCATGATATGGGTGTTGATACTGTTGTGCATTGGACACAGCCATGTCAAGTGTTCTCTATGTACTCCATAGGACTGAGAAGCTTTCTTTTTTTTGGGGTCAGATAATAAAACCGTAATAAATTGCTGTTCGGGTCTATCTACGTTCTTGCTGAACTGACATACAAAATGCATTAGCTTACACTGATATCTCACATTTAGGCTAATTAAAATGGAGTGCTGTACTATGTTGACATACTCCGTGATCGTAGGTTAATCATCAATGCGTGGCATTCATTTGGTGTTACACATACAGATTCACACACGCTCACATTCTATATGTGCACCGTGAAAGCCCTATGCGGTGTTGCATGGTGTGTTGGGCAAAGATAAGAATGATTCTTCTGTCATCAGCGGATCCCTTCATTGTCACTCGTCTGATGATCGTTGTGACAGATCCGAGTTTAATGACAGGACATGGGCACAGTGGGCGCTCTCTGTCTCTATCATTAGACCAATCCTCAATGATTTACACAGCACTAAAAATAGTTGGATAAGAATTGGATTATTTCCTTCCCCAAAGCACACTAACTTGGTGTTCTCGCGATCCATCAATACAAGCATTAGTTTTGAATTTTATAGTGCCGTAGTTAAGGAAGGAAGCTCTTTAAATATACATAAAAACATCAGAGGAGGAGGCTGAAAGAAGAACCAGCGATACATCTCAGATCATGTGGGAGTACGGTCTTCTGTCTCTCTGCGTGATGGCCTGCTCGGCCATTTTGGGAGAAGACAGAAGGGCGGTTTGGTGAGGTCAGATCAAAACGCTTACCTGCAAAAAGTGTCTGGCCACATTTATTTTCCCTTTTTTATAGTTCAAGGGACCATCTTGTCTGAACTATAAACCTAAAGGGTCACATCTGAGAAGTCCTTTTATAATGTGAATGACAACATTTTGTCAATTAAAAGCCACAAGTATTGGAGTGACGACTGTCACGACTGTTTTTTTTTTTTTTCCAGGCTAGAAAAGTTGCGCTCCAATCTGGAAAAGTCAGCACAGTCCATCCTGAACGCTAGACAGGATCTGGAGAGTCAATTGGTGAGTCAATCAGCAATAGTAGTCTGATACTTCAATTCATTTCCATTTAACTGAATACATTTTACCTGAAACATGTAATCTGAAATGTAATCACAGTGGCCGGTTTGCATGAATTGTTTTGCAATTGTTGCTGTTATGTTTATATATTGAGAGGCACAAATGCTATTGTTGTAAACCTCATGTGATACGCTCATGTGTTGAGTTCAAGAGCGCTGGATTGTTCATTGTTAATGATTATTCATTATTCATTGCTTAATGGGTACTGCAGAGTTGAGCATTTTTTGTTTTTGTTTTTGGGCACAGCCATTAGAGGGCAGCAGCGAGTTGAAAAGACTCTTTTCACGGGGCACTGGTGACCTGCTGAAAGAGCTAGAGGAGCATAGGAAGCTCGGTGAGTGCTCACACACACATGTTCACACACTTACACACAATTTTATAACATGTACATGAATGAGTGAACATGGCATATAGCTTAATATTTCAAAATGTTAGTCCGATTATTTAAGTTATGTGACATAACTATGTGGTTTTAAGTATGAAATCATTTCAATCATGTTGCCATCAAAATAACAAATACGTCTCTAATTTCAGTGGATAAAGTCGAATCAAGTTTTGCCATGGGAAGGATGAGAGAGAGAGAGAGTCATTTTACAGGTGAGTGAATTACTCTTGCATTCATTGTAACACCAGATTTTTTTCATGAAGAACATTGGTACAGCCATCAGAAACACAAAAATCAGCTAAATCTGTGTCCTTGTTTCGACCTTTCATCGCCCTGACCACTACTGTCATGTCCAACATTCTCAAGCGTTTAGTCTTGGCTATTGAGCTCTATTGCATTACACTGAATATAAAAACAATCCACGGAGATAACATTGTAGGCTTAGTAAACCAGGCACTCTGACGGCACAAAGTAAATAACATTTATGTTCCAAACCAAGTCATCATTGTTTCTCTAATGACTCAGATAAGTTACCCTCTTTGTGGAATCATCTCTAATCACACTATTACTATCGCAACCTTTTCATAATCCAAAACAGGGAGGAAAAGCAAACTATTTGCTATTCCACTCACTTACAGGGAGAAGATTGATTTCAGGCTCCTGAGAAATGTGGCCCCGTGTCTCTGCGTGTGCAGGCAGGGAACAGACCGACTCTTGATCATCTGTGCGCCTCATATTTCCACATCTAAAAGCCATGAGCAATCTTTTATGGCCACTGCGTTCAACACGCCTGAAAGGGACCTTTTTCCCCTTTTTATTCACTGAGCAAAACAACATTTAGTTTTCTCTACACAAGCAAGCGCTGCGGGCCCTTGTGACAGAATTATTTTGATTATTTGAGGCCTACATAACGCCTCCAGCTACAGCTTCACTTGTGATTTGATCACATAATGGTGATTTGTGGAAACTGAATGGGGAGAATTGTTTGGTGTGGGTGGGGGGGGGGTAAAGTTCAGTGTTTTTAAGATAAGGTTGCCCGAAATTGTTTTAATTCGTCATGCCGGGGGAAACCTTCACGCATCCGCTTGCATGTGGCCCAACACAGAAGGAATGTCACATTTTTATCACATGGTGGAGCATGAAATCTCTCGCCGCGGCATGAAGCAGGCCTTACAACAACAGGAGCAGGGGATGTTTTCTAGAGAGCTGCAGCAGAAACGGCCAAATGTGTCTTGGGGAGGGGGGGGGGGGGGGGGGCTGATATACGTACAGAGCAAACAAACAGTCAGTGGGGACTGTTCAAGAGCCAAGCCCTGTGATGCCTGAGCATCAGATGACTGGGAGATGCTTTGCCAGTGTATAGAGGTTTAGGGTAGAGGGAAGTATTTGTTTTTGCAAATGATCGCATGGCTTTCTGTGTGTGTGTGTATTTTGATCAAAGTAAAGAAAGTACACATACGTTTCTTGATCAAAGTAAGGAGAGTAGACACACATTTTTGACATTTTACATTTTGAAAAAGGTATATAATTGTTTGTAAATCAAGGCAGTGGTGATTGGCACAGATGTTGGTCAAATGATGCCATTGCTCGTCCACTAAACTGGTACAATCTTCTAGGTTTCACTATGTTCTTCTAAAATAAGTCGTGTGGGTGTTATATAATTACATTACCTAAAATATTCAAAAATATTGTGTCTTGGCACAGAAGTACATTGTCTAACAGAGTTTTGATTTTAACACACTATAAAACATGTTTTGCACAAAAAGAAAACAAATGCTAAGGATGTTGAGTCTCTGTGACTAGTCTATTGTGTAAACATGGTTCACCCATGTCACACTGCTGTTCATCTTGGGCTTCTTCAGTCACTTGTAAATGTCTCCTACTTAGAGAAGCAACACAGTTGCACTTGGTGGCGCAGTGGACTGGGGCATATGTGAGCGCAGCCCGTCATGTCACCTGAGCCCGTCGGCAGCGAAGGCCAGCCCTGGTGCCAGCCAGCGTGATGCTGGCGTGACCACTGTGCCCAGTCAGCTGGGGGGGTAATAGAGAAGCAGGGTAATTAAGCTCAGGTATTTCAACTTGTATATATTTTAAACTCATGTATTTAAACTCTAAACCTGGGCCAACGACTGAAGCCATTCCTTTAGCATGCCTGGCTGTCTATCAGGGCCCGCTTTAAACTCAAACCCCACCGTCCATCTCAGCCGGTAGCGCAGCAGCGGGACCAGAGGCATGGGGGGGGAATCTCAGGGAGTGATTCCCAACATCCTGTCCAGCCCCAGCAGAAGTTTTTGGGGTACTTCATAAAGGGTCGTGTCCTCCCCAGCCATTGGAGATCAGCTCAGGGCCATAAATACAGCAGGTTGCCGAAGCATTACAAATGCCCAGGATCATCTCTATGTGCTGATGAGCACAAAATGGGCGAGAAAAGGCCTGCAATAACTCTGTAAGGCCGAGCTTCTTGCCCCACTACAGGGTATTGATTATTTGTGTGCGACGAGAGATTTGGAAAATTCAATTAAAGGGAGTTGAGCAAAGGATTCATAAATCCCTTCTTTCTCGCGCGACCCCCCACGCCACAGACATTGTTACGTCCTAAATCAATGTTGCACTTCACAATATATTTTCTTAGGAGCATGGCAAATAAATAACATTTAAACAGTTCTGCTTACCGCTGAAACAAATTTGATCCTCTCGGACGGCGTTTAGTCCCAGACAGCGGCCCGCCCGCTGTCCTGACACGGGCCGGCGCGCTAACGGATTTTTATGGCAGATTCTCCATAAGGGAAATCCTATATAATATGAATTTTCGAGGTGACACAATGAGAGGTAAGGGGACGCCTCAGCAGTATAAAAATTGATCAGGCCACAGGATGCCAGGCACAGGGAGAGATTTGTATGGCAGCCGTAATAGACTGCATTAAAGGGAGATTCCTTCAAATGTAATAAAAGCGATGGAATTTTCAGCATTTGCTCACGCGCGGGTCGAGGACCCCGGGTAAGATGGGCACATCAATCCTGCTCTTCTGAAGGATGAATGGCAGCTGTTTTGGGGGGACTTTATGATTTTGATTAAAAACACAGGCGCAATTAAAGAGGTGCTGTATATTAGAGACAGCTAGACTCTGAAACAGGAAGGCATCCTGCCTCGTCTCTCTCCCCCCCCCCCCCCCGCCCCCCCCTCAAAGCTGCTCACTGATGCACCATTACGACACAGGACCCTCTCTGGCTGTGCAATAACACGGGGATATTTGACAGGTTCTCAGATGTTATTCAAGCCAGGAGCGTAATCAAAAGTTTTGCGGTTCAGCTAATTAGCTGCTCCATGAAACTCATTCAATACCTCCCACATTAGGTTATGCATGAATGTCATTATTCTTCTCTCTTCCTTTCCCCAGGCCTCCCTCCGGCAGGGAACCTCCTGTGAGTTTCTGCAGTCCAACCAAAGATAAGGTAGCTCAACGCACATTTGCTCCTGTGTTAGCAATACAAGTTTTTCCCCGTTTTGACAACAGAACATCTTGCCCTTCAGTAGCTCCCAGATAGGTGTGTTTTTTTAAGAAGATTCTAGAGCGACAATAGACTACTATAAACCAAATAAAACACAAAAACAGAAATGCTGATGCTGATGCTTTAATGTGATGCCTTAACATAAAAAAGAGAATGGCAAACACAAAATAAATGTTAATATTCCATCTCCACACTTCACCAAACACCTACAAACAACATTACACATTTGCTGCTATTTTCCCCTCAGTTTGACATGGCAGGTCATTCTAGCGTTCCCTCGTCTGTTTAGATACCTTTGGTGCGCGTTCGTGTGTGTGTGTGTGTGTGTGTGTGTGTGTGTGTGTGTGTGTGTGTGTGTGTGTGTGTGTGTGTGAGCGCGCGCGCGCGCGCGCGCGCGCGCGCTTGCCTTAGCAAGCCTCATGATTTTATTCCGTGATCTCCTGCTGGCATGTGATCCACTCTCTTATCTCGTTAAATTCAGCGCAGCCACAAACCCCCTGTGGTGCAATGTTATTTAATGTCAGGGACATCACACAAAAGCTTTCTTTCCCAACTTATTCCGTGTGTGTGTGTGTGTGTGTGTGTAAATATATACAGTGGCAAATGGAACTCTATCTACATGGTGTTAGTAGCTTGATGAATACAGCGTATGGCTGTCAGTGATGAGACACCTGAAGAGGCTGCCACTCATATTTGTCCATGTCAAAAACCACACCAGGCATAAAACACTCACATGCACTCTAAATACACACGCACAGAGAGAGAGAGAGAGAGAGAGAGAGAGAGAGAGAGAGAGAGAGAGAGAGAGAGAGAGAGAGAGAGAGAGAGAGAGAGAGAGAGAGAGAGAGAGAGAGAGAGAGAGAGATTCGTTTTCTGACAGATTTTTGTTCTGGCCGACATTTCCACATCTCTCTCTCCCTTTGTGGATGTGTGGTGAAAGGCTGCCTTTACTTGTGTTGTGTTTGACAGAATGTTGATTCTACGGTAAACAGTAGGCAGCTCTCTCCCTGTGAAGATACTGTTCCTCAGACTGCCACTCGGGCCTGTCAGAGCTGACACACGCAGTCTCACACCTCACATGCTCAGAAGAGTTGAAGTGGGTTACTTGAATACTTGCGTGCACTCACACACACACACACACACACACACATATAGACATTGTGCATACTCAAATATGCATTTATGCACTTCACACACATCCATTGCCAGTGGATTATATACTTGGAGCACACTCTCATATGTTGCACCTACAGATAATCCTTGTCCATACACACCGACTCCCAGCCAGCCCACTGCTGGTCTTTATTTGGCCGAGGGTTACCGCTCATTCCCTGACCTCGCCACCGTGGCAACAGCTGGTGCGAACAGAAACCTCTTCCCTATTTTGCGTGCGCCGGTGGATCGTGTAACTGCCACTTTATCACCCCTGGAGGCCACCTGAAGGACGCGGAGTCCGAGCGCACATTAACAAAGCAAATGTTTTCCCTCACCCAGCACCTGTGGGGAGGAGAGGTGAGGAGCACCCAGCACCAGTGGAGGTGAAGAGCACCAGTGGGGAGGAGGTGAAGAGCACCAGAGGAGAGGAGGTGAAGAGCAGGAGCACCCAGCACCAGAGGAGAGGAGGTGAAGAGCACCAGAGGAGAGGAGGTGAAGAGCACCAGAGGAGAGGAGGTGAAGAGCACACAGCACCAGTGGGGAGGAGGTGAAGAGCACCCAGCACCAGTGGAGAGGAGGTGAAGAGCACCAGTGGGGAGGAGGTGAAGAGCACCAGAGGAGAGGAGGTGAAGAGCACCAGAGGAGAGGAGGTGAAGAGCACACAGCAGCAGTGGAGAGGAGGTGAAGAGCACCCAGAGGAGGTGAAGAGCACCAGTGGGGAGGAGGTGAAGAGCACACAGCAGCAGTGGAGAGGAGGTGAAGAGCACCCAGAGGAGGTGAAGAGCACCAGTGGGGAGGAGGTGAAGAGCACCAGAGGAGAGGAGGTGAAGAGCACACAGCAGCAGTGGAGAGGAGGTGAAGAGCACCCAGAGGAGGTGAAGAGCACCAGAGGAGAGGAGGTGAAGAGCACCAGAGGGGAGGAGGTGAAGAGCAGGAGCAGCCAGCACCAGTGGGGAGGAGGTGAAGAGCACCCAGAGGAGGTGAAGAGCAGGGGGCCGAGGACGGCTCCATCCACAGCACTGGCCTACGAGGCCCCCTCCCTACACTTCTTAAAGCTAGTTTACATTTGTTAGCTGATATTCTTTTGGAAGTGAAGTTCCACTGTTACCTGCCTGCATTCATTTCTTTACGACGTGCAGAACCCATGACGGACACCATAGTACCCAAGTCCTGCTTGGGCCGTGTGATGAGAAAAGATGGTCTACAGGTACTCTCTACTTCCTCAGAGCATCTGTGGTCAACTCATGAAGACATGTTATGTTCTAATCCCAGACCAGGTTGTGTTCTCTTCTATGATGCTCTTGTCTGGATGTGTTTCTGTGTTCTTTTTCTGTGATGCTCTTGTCTGTATGTGTTTCTGTGTTCTTTTTCTGTGATGCTCTTGTCTGTATGTGTTTCTGTGTTCTTTTTCTGTGATGCTCTTGTCTGTATGCGTTTCTATGTGTTCTCTTCTATGATGCTCTTGTCTGTATGTGTTTCTGTGTTCTTTTTCTGTGATGCTCTTGTCTGTATGTGTTTCTGTGTTCTTTTTCTGTGATGCTCTTGTCTGTATGTGTTTCTATGTGTTCTCTTCTGTGATGCTCGTCTGTATGTGTTTCTATGTGTGAACGAGCGTGATGCTCTTGTCTGTATGTGTTCTCTTCTGTGATGCTCGTCTGTATGTGTTTCTATGTGTGAACGAGCGTGATGCTCTTGTATGTGTTTCTATGTGTGAACGAGCGTGATGCTCTTGTATGTGTTTCTATGTGTTCTCTTCTGTGATGCTCTTGTCTGTATGTGTTTCTATGTGTGAGCGAGCGTGATGCTCTTGTCTGTATGTGTTTCTATGTGTTCTCTTCTGTGATGATCTTGTCTGTATGTGTTTCTATGTGTGAACGAGCGTGCTCTACTCCACTGTGATTTGTAGACTTGTTTCAGCAATACAGTCCTGTTTTTGTACATTCTTTGTTTAACTCCCCATTGCAGGTCTTGTGTCTTTGTAGCCCTATTCCTGTGTGTGTGTGTGTGTGTGTGTGTGTGTGCGCCTGCCTGCCTGCCTGCCTGCCTGCCTGCCTGCAGGGCCAGTGTGGAAGAGGCCGAACAACAGCGGCCCCTTTGTGACCTGATAACATTTATAGTTGTAATGGATTTTTTTTAATGCCCGTCATTAAGTCCCAATGGAGATGGAGGCGGGGAGAGAGATGGCTTGTGCCTCTTTCCTGTGGTATTTCAGCTTTATGGTGTTATGCTCTCATGTCAGCTTCCCTCATTTCTCTTTTACAGCCTGGGCCTTCACTGCTTTTGTTTAAATGTACAGCTTTTTGTGAGGACTCCTTTTGGATTGAGGAGCTGCAATTAACCAGTTTTTTATGATATTAAATGAAAGGATTGGGACATGGTATGTGTGATTATTGCTGGTGCCGTGATGGAAATATGAGATGATTAGTTGATCTACTGGCTTTACAGTTTACAGGGACATTTATTTGAAACGCTTTGTATTTAATCTTTACAGGACTCCAAATAAAACAAATAAGCCCATTTGTACAAAATGCTTTTAATGAAGAGCTCTTGTAGAAAACATTCTTGGTAAAAAAAATGGTCCTCTAATTTGACAAGTATGACTGGTCCAAAACTAATATTCTCAAACTAATGCAATTTTCAATAACCCATGAACTTCAAAATCGTTTCAATACAAACCGCAAACCTTGGCCAACACCCTGACACACACACACGCGCGCGCGCGCGCACACACACACACACACACACAGTCACTCGCAGTCACTTGGACACACAAAAGCCTTCACTCAGACAGGATTCTTGAAGTTTTAACTGGGATAAATTACATGAACACATTGGTCCCCTTCAGATCCTTAAACCCAAAACAAAAACACCTTCAAACCTTTAAACACGAACACATGAACCCATTTAAACCCCTCTGGTGAGTAGCTGCACTCCAAACACATGAACCCATTTAAACCCTTCTGGTGAGTAGCTGCACTCCCATGCCTCAGTTGCTCTTCTTGCTGCTCCTCCTGGCCGGAGCCTCGCTGAGCTGCAGCAGGTTGAAGTACAGCAGAAAACCCAGGAAGTGCGAACAGGAAATGAGTGACACCAGCACAGGAAATAGGTCCGGTAACTGTGCAGGGGGCTCCAGCACCACAATCCCCAAACTCAGGCAGGCCATGAGCACCACTGATACTACAAACTGGAACGACATGAGAGAGAAACATTGTTAGCAACATGTACAATACTGCCTTTCACCAGTTAAAGTCCATCAAAGCCAACTCGATTAGATGTTCACTTGATGTTCAAGAATAGTCCCTTTTTTTCAGGGAAACAATTACGTATACAATGAGGTCAGTTTGATTCGGTGGCAATCTGAATCCTAGACAAACTGCATATCAAATCAGATTAATTTAATTAAAATGTAATTCATTTTACAGTTCATCTCTTCAGTAATATGAAGGGAAAAGGGAAATGTAACTTTGTACAGTCACAATTTATTTCATCCCAGAATAATGTATACAAAGGAGGGATTACCAGATCCAGTAATTCTAAAATACTGTCACTCCAGCCATAGAACACCCACTGTTGATTCTCTCCCATGCTCTACAATGTGGGAAACCTTTCAGCATGTTGCCCCCGGGCCTATATGTACACAAACATATTAATAACAGCAGTCAACAGGAAAGCCTGAGGATCCATTGTAACTCACCCACGCTCAATGCATTACTGGGCCAATTGGAGACGTGTGTATATATTTGTTAATGTGTCTTTCAACATTATGAGACCTGCGTGTGAATGACAAGAAATGCTATTCTTGCTGTGTGAAAAATAATGGTTTATAATGTGTTCAGTATTTCATAGAATGTTCAGGAAGCAATTATTGACACTCTAAACCAGAGCCAAGCTACTGAGAAAACTGAATGGCTCTTTCCTTGGAGAGCGAGCGAGCGAGCGAGACATCAACTGCCCTCATAGTTATCACAAGATCTATAACCGCAGACATGCAACACTGCAGGGACAGCCCAGACAAGGCACACAGATGGAAAAATCAACAAGACCAGGCTCACACTTATGTGTCTCTCTCTCTCTCTCTTGTACAAAGTGAGGTGCCATCATTCATCACCACATCTCCATCACGAGACTCTCTTCCTGCCTCCCAAAACGGCCATGTTTATAGTTCTATAGGCCGTGTCTGGCTCAACGTGAACATCTCTATAGGAGCTGAGGAGAGCACAGGACAGGGGGGGCAGGAGCTAGTGTTAGCACTGGAGGCACTCCCCTGAAACCTGACGCCCACCCCTGGGCCCCCCCCTTATTTATGCCTGTTGAGTAAATAAATATATCTAGGCAAACCTGTGTTAATGGCATGGCTCTATATAAAGCCAAGCGGCAGGCTCACGCACTGGCTCACCCCAAACTGAGCGTTTCAGCAGCTGTGTGGGGTCTTCACTACCAGTCTGAAACTGTGGCGTAATAAGACTGCAGGTGATGGAAACCTGCTCAGTGAATCTGCACAGCTGAGTAATAGAAATATACTGAAATAAACTAAACAAAATGACACCAAGGGGGGCTACTGATACATGATACATGAGCTCCAGTTACTTAACTGGTAGAGCGTACTGCGTTCAGCTCTCAAGGAGCACATGTTTAAATGCCGTGACAGTAGCGCTGGAGGTTGGATGAAGCCATCTAGTTGGAAGTGCAACTAAACGTGCCTGACTGTGCTGCTGTGCTACACACACACAAGTAAACCTCTTAACAACCTGATCTTGGTTTTTCACATTCCAGATGCTGCTTCCATAGAAGACTTCTGATGTGGGGGGGGGGAAATGGGCCATCAAATCACCAAGGAGCCATCTATGTCTCCAACTTTACCTTCCACTTGGTGATGCGACCGAGGTTGAATCTGGGCAGGCAGGGCAGGATGGAGCTGAAGAGGGCGTGGTAGGGCTGCAGCCGGAGCTGCTCGTCCGTGGCTCGCTGCAGGCCCGACAGCAGGAACAGGCTGAAGTAGAGGAAGGCCAGGGAGGTGACCACGTATGGGAGCAGCAGCCCATCCTTCAACAGCAGGGGGAGCATGCTGCAAACACACACACACACACACACACACACACACACACACTTGATGCAGACTTCAGTCAATCAAATACATTCACAGTGTTCATGAAATTCAAATATATTCATAACCATGGATGTAGCATGGAAATAAATGAGGTTCACAATCATCTTTACTTGGATTCACTCGCAATCATGGATTTAAATTATGTTCCATAACACAGAATTCAAATATAATTTGCAGACATGAGTCAATACAAATGAAGGATACATAGAATACGAGGAGGACATTTAAGCCACGATGTACATGCACACAAACAATGGTGAATAATGTCAACGGACCGCCGCTGGAGTAAACACAATCTCTAGTCCCCTGACTTTAAAAAAGAGGAAGAGAAGAAAGTATACTGCGTGTGAACCTGCCACTTTATATTTTCTCTTCAGTTAGACACACTTTAGTTGCTCTACATTTAAAGAAAAAGTTGTCATGTTTCTGAGGAGAAAAACTAGTTGTCATGTTTCTGAGGAGAAAAACAAGTTGTCATGTTTCTGAGGAGAAAAAACTCTTTCATTGGAAAATAGAACTGTTTTTTTTTCACCACTGTTATTATTTTATAAGGCAATAAACTGTTGTCTTGGGATAGACAAAGACATACACCAAACCCTGTATACATACTTAAGGCATACAAAAACTGTGCTTCATATGTGTAATTGGATGATTGCCCCTTAACAAATAGACGTGTGTCCAACAATAGGGCAAAATGAAAATGCTGTCGCTGGCAATTCTCCTTAACTGTACTCAAAGAAATGGCAAGAATGAATCTACAGAATGGCTGGGCTGTGCCTATACAAAGCACGCTTAGTGCTAAGTGGTATGCCGGCTATGTCTCATAATTCAGCAATATCCTCACACTAAACCACGCGCACAACTATTAGTGCTGCCTGCCAGAGGAATTTGACGACAGCTGGATGAACTTTAGACGGCTTCGCTTCCTCTTGGCCTTCGCTGCTCAACAGTCAACAATAACTAGGTTCATCATCTAGGTTAGTTCATGAAACACATAACGCTGATGCTTCCACAGTGATCGTGCATTACGCCAAAAGGTACTGATAACAACTACTAGTCCTCGCCCATGCCAGTTAATCAGGCGATAGGCATTTGTAGCAAGCGTAGTTCTCACCTGAAGGTAGACACTTGGAGAAACCAGATGGCCATTAAGGGGAGATCACTGAGGAGAAGGCACACTGGCCTAAAATGGAAATACAAGATAGAAAGTACATGGAGATTATTTCGGATCAGATCAGATAGGTCCCAGTACTGAACACACATGTCTGTGTTGGCAACATCATTTCACACAATGACACATGTACCAAGTGCCAACGAACCGAATCCCACACAGCGGTGTAAAACGCATGCATGTGATCATGTTGATGGGGGTGTGGTGACACCATTCGGGGAGCATGTACTGAGCTGGTAATTACAGGCCTCCTCTCGAGTGATCCTGTTACAGCCATTCCACTAGCCTCTCGCCACTGATCCTCAGCAAACAACACCCTCGGCCCCCCGCACGCCCCCCGCCCGCCCCCCAGGCCCCACTAATCCTGGAACAAGCATTACTGATTGATTTGGGAGACAGGTGCAAGATATAACTCAACAGTTAATAAAGCAACAATCTGGATAATCTAGATTAATAGATCAAGGTAATCTGCAACCAAATCAAGGTGGCACAAGGCAACAAGCCGTACAATTGCACGTGCAAGGTGTACGTGTTTGTGTGTGTGTGTGTGTGTGTGTGTGTACGTGTTTGTGTATGTGTTTGTGTATGTGTTTGTGTGTGTATATTATATCCATGAGTTCGTACCACCCTAAGGTGAGATAAACTATACCCATAAGGTCCCCACAAACTAAATATGTATTTACTTTTGACCACAGGGCAACACAGCATGCAAACCTCCTGTTCCTAACAGGCATTGAGGTGGTGAAGTGATGTGTTGTGTTTTGTTGTGTTTTCCTCTGAACTACAGACAGTGGCAGAGCCTCAGGGAGAGGCAAAACCATGTCTCTGACTACAGACAGTGGCAGAACCTTAGAGACCGAGGCAAAACCATGTCTCTGACTACAGACAGTGGCAGAACCTTAGAGACCGAGGCAAAACCATGTCTCTGACTACAGACAGAGGCAAAACCATGTCTCTGACTACAGACAGTGGCAGAACCTTAGAGACCGAGGCAAAACCATGTCTCTGAACTACAGACAGTGTTAGAACCTCAGGGAGAGGCAAAACCATGTCTCTGACTACAGACAGTGGTAGAACCTCAGAGACCCATGTCTCTGCAGCTTTCAACCGCTCAGCTCAGACAAGGAGACAGGGAGCGTTCCTGTTTGGAAAGATATTTCACAACTTCTCTTCCTGGGCCGAGCGCTCTAAGCGGCTTAGAATAATAGATTCACATGGGATGGAAGAGACGAACCAGGGTGGCGAAAATACACTAACTCACAGGGCAGGCAGCAGGATAGACTTCTCATGGACTTGATAGGAGAAGAGGAAGAAGGCCAGAGATGAGTTCACCTGCGGGGCAGAAACAGGCAGATCCAAAAGTCAACATATCGGCATGGTAGTGCTAAAATGACACAGTAGAGATTTGAACCAGTGGATCAACAATCTGGACATAAAAGACAAACAGACCCCTTACTAGAGCGAGTTTGAACTGCCACAGGGTCGGCTTCATGAAGAGTTTTATTGACGAGGGCAGGACGGCCAAGAGTGTGAGCACAAAACTGAAATCAGAAGAAGGAGAGGGGGATGTATATTATTAAGTGTATGTATGCATCATCACGGAAGGATTTACTACGCATACAAGCGGTCCCAGAGAAATACGACCGACTGGGTCGCCGGTGCCAAACACCCGGTAACCTAAACCCCACCGCGAAACCAGACCGTGCGGCTGCTCGCTCTTTTTATACACGGCCTCGGTCAACACGTAAGACCCACGCTATGCAGGAAATGCAGCAAATACAAGCTCCAGGCTCACTGGGCCCTCCACATGAGTTTAACCCCTTGAGTCCCTTGAGTCGGTTTTCCACTGGATGTGCTGAATGGAGAGCAAGCGGGTGGGATGGGAGGTGCGTGTGAGGAGCGGCCATTTTGGGATCTCAATTAGCGCTGAACGGCCTACTAGGGACCTACCTGAGGCCCTTAACCCTCGTGAGGATGGAATCTGACTCATGTCTTTTGGTTTTGGTGTGAAAAGGTGAGCAACAAATACATGCTTACATACCACTTTATAATGGCACCGGTTCCTATAGAATTGTTACATTTACATTTACATTTAGTCATTTAGCAGACGCTTTTATCCAAAGCGACTTACAAGGATGTATACACATTGTACATTTACACTGATGGCACACTGCACATCAGGAGCAATTAGGGGTTCAGTGACTTGCTCAAGGACGCTTCGACAGGGAATCGAACTAGCAACCTTCTGATTACTAAACGACTTCTCTACCTCCTGTACCACTGTATGGGTCTGTCTAGCTTTCTATCCATTTGTTTAAGTCCTAAATGTCCACTAGTCCAACCAAGTGTACAGATCCAGAGGATTAACAGTCTTGAAGCAACATCTCTATTGTGGCGCTCTAAATATAGCCCGGCTGGTCATCTGAGCATCACTTCATGAACGAGGCTTTTGACAATACCTGTCAACACAGCTGAGAGTGGAAGTCAGCCAATGACAACAGACAAGGTTGCAATATCCAACACACAGTCAAAACATCCAGCACACAAGGTTGTAGCATCTACGGCTTCCCGGCAGCCTGGTCAGGGGTGATGGCCTAAGTACCTCACAAAAGCCATATAGCATATTTTCTAAAGATAACCAGCTCACTCTGTTGTGTCTGTGCAGAACAACCTGGATGAGTTCAAGAACCAGGGAAAAGGGCCACAACACCCCCACACAGTGACATTGGTGAGTGGAAGAGGATATTCATGTGGTGGTTAGGCTTAGATTCAAATAGAGTGAGAGAGAGTGAGAGAGAGAGAGAGAGAGAGAGAGACTGAGAGAGGGAGATGGAGAGAGTGAGAGAGAGAGAGACTGAGAGAGGGAGAGAGAGAGACTGAGAGAGAGAGAGACTGAGAGAGAGAGAGAGAGAGAGAGGGAGAGTGAGACTGAGAGAGAGAGACTGAGTGAGAGAGAGAGGGAGAGAGAGAGAGACTGAGAGAGGGAGAGAGAGAGAGTGAGAGAGAGAGAGGGAGGGGGGAGAACAGATCAATGCTACACACAAAGACAGAGTGTCTTAAGGGAAGTGGGGATTACCTCAGGGAAAGCTGAGTCTCAGTGGACATCAGGGTTTTGATCTTTATCAGAATGTTCAAGCTGCACCAAGCATTTGCTACTTTATCCTGTGAACACACAGACAAACACACACAATCATTTAAAGATAGAAAAACATTATTACAAAGTGTTTGTTTAAAGAGTCCTGCGAATGAATTGTGAAATATTTTTATACCTCATGTATTTGTATGTAAACATACATTTAGCTTTGATAACACACTTAGTTAGGAACACTGCATTGCTGGAAGGATTAGGAGAAATGAATGCGCTTTCTTGGTAGACTGAAAATGTACGGCATGTCTCACAAATTTAGATGCATATACAAATATGGTGATCTGCTTTAAACAGCGTTCACCTCTGAATGGAAAGCAAATAAGTGGCATTGCTCTAAGTAATCATTTCCCAACTGAAAGTGCAATAAAAATTCCTGCGGCATTCCTCGGAGCAGTTGCACCCGCAGAGGGCAGGGGGACGTGTCCCCCCCGACTGTAAATTTCCCTGTCACAGACATGCCATGTCAAAAAAAAGCCATCCACTTATTTGTAAACTTGCAGACACAGGGTTAAATGTATGAGCTTAAGCTGATTATCTCATTTCATTTCTGCATGCCAGCCGGCAGTTTCAAAATGACCTCTGAATATGGCTGCAGTTTCCGCAACACACTCAGTCTCAAATGATTATGGAAACAGATCCAAAATGGCCACCTGCGGAACTGTATGAGGGAGAGCTGATACGACATTCCTGGAGAAACTGAGGCTCTTCAGCCATTGAGTAACAGAGGGATTAAGTGAGTTATGAAAGTTTCGGCTTCTGTAAGGGGGCTACCATAGTGCTTACTCTTCAGAAACACAGCTGTTCCTTAGAAACACAGCTGAGCGTGTGTGTGTGTGTGTGTGTGTGTGTGTATGTATACCAGGGCTATGAATGTGTGGGAGAGTGGAATGTATGGACATTTGGACAAGTGTGTATGGTGTCTGCATGTAGGCGGATATTACTGCTGCATGTTGTGTCTGTATGTGAGCAGACATTAAGCTGTGTGTGTGTGTGTGTGTGTGTGTGTGTGTGTGTGTGTGTGTCACACACTGAGGCTTCCAGTTCGGAAGGAGGATGCCCCAGCACTTTTGCCATCAGCCTCCCGTGCGCCTTGCAAACTCCTGCCTGCTCCGAATGACTTCCGGAATGTTCTCTCACACACACAATCCCCAAGGTTGTATGACACAGGGTCTAGCCGCATCGGCTAATGCCACTGCCGCCTTACCTAGGCATCACCCCCCCGGGCCAGGGCATTTGTTGCCATTTTTGTGAGCAGGAACCCGAGCCTCCAGCATGCTGCACTGAGTGTAAACTAACCCCCCCCTGCGTTTGTCCCGGGCCAATGCTTACTCCCACACTTTCACAATTAGTTCAGCACCCCCGCCGCCAGAGCGGCCGCCCCGTCCTCCCTCTCCGTCACCTCCTCTCACACATTTGGGCTGGCAGATCAGTGTTGCTCACACCCTGTGTATTATGTTAAGGCCAAGCCCGAGGAGAGAGAAGAGTGCAGGGCCACACTGCTGGACACAAACACACACACATGCACACACATTCACTAGTCATATTCAGCAGGGTATTTTCAATTACTTCTCACATCTCCACAACTCAAATGACACCTTTCGGTGTGGAGGTGTTTCAAAGGGCGGCTGTGGAAAGCTTGGCTACTGTCCAGTGTGGTGCCCCATATTATTTTACTGACTGCTGCGGACAATATACACACACAAACACAAACACACACAAACACACACACACACACACACACACACACACTCTGTTGATGCTTCTTTTCATACCGTGTTCTCCTCCCTCTCTCCCAGCTGCTGTGTGTCCACCATCCTATGTGTGCATTTGAATATGGCGTGCGGGTGTGCGTGTGTGTGTGTGCGTGCGTGTGTGTGTGCGTGCGTGTGTATGTATGTGTCAGTTTGGAGAGGTGGAAGCGGGTGGTTCTGTGCCAACTGTGTTTGAGGTGAGGATCAGGGGGCGCTGAAAAGCGTCCAGCTGTAAATTAGAGGCAGATTCATTCTCCCCGCACGCCAAAGGCCACTGAGCCACTGAAAAGTGATCCGCCGACCTTCAGTGGATTTATTCCTCCGTTTTCTTTGATCCAGCTGTCATGTTAGTTTGAGGCAGGTTTAGTGTGGGAGCAGCAGTGGCAGGGGGCCGGAGCTGATCTGAGGTCAGGTTTAGTGTGGGAGCAGCAGTGGCAGGGGGCCGGAGCTGATCTGAGGTCAGGTTTAGTGTGGGAGCAGTGGCAGTGGCAGGGGGCCGGATCTGATCTGAGAGTGTTAAGAGTGGATGGGAGTTATTAGACTCCTTGGGACTAACCTGGGAGTGGAAGTGTACGGAAGCGCCATGGTGGCTACCGCAGTTTCTCAAGCTCTGTGTTGAGAGGGCAATGGTTTTATACCACACACATGACTGTATGCAGATATGAGTTTAGGGTGTGTGTGTGTGTGTATGTGTGCTAAACTCCCTCAACGTGTGTGTGCATGCACCTACACCTAAAACAACTTTGTTTGTACGTGTTGAAAGAGTGTTTTACACCACACGGGAGTTTATGTAGATAGAGTTTTCATGCGTGTGTGTGTGTTTGTGTTTAAGCTCCCTCAACATGTATGTGTGTGTGTAGAGGGATCGTCTTTAAATGCCTGCTCCTCAGCTCCTCATAGATGGCAGCAACCAGCCATTGCACAGAGGATGGAAGTGAACCTGGCTGCTGTGTGGTCTCCAACTCACCTCAAACAGGCCACGGGCCACAGGGAACAGGCGGTGGACCACCTGCAGGACCTGATGGGAGTCGGACAGGAAGGGCAACCAACAGAGGGCAAAGGTCACCAGCACTGTCACAGCAACTTTCACCAGCAGGAGCAGCCTAGGGAGCAGCAGAAAAAGAGAGTTCAATAGGCCAAAGACCAAATGTCTCCAACAAAAAAAACACTAGACAAATGCGCTGACAGAACAGGAGTCGGAGTGATACACAGCTGACTGTTCCCTCAGCATTACTCTTCTCTGACCATTATGTTTTAAACTAATCTAAATAGCACTGGGCTCATGTTACACCAACATTTGTATTGCGCTACATGTAACAGGTTCTATCCATATCCAGGAATGTTCCTTAAACTGGCAAAAAAAAGCTACGTGTTGCGTTTCGATAGCCGCCACTGGCTCAGTTGCATTAGATGTGATACTAAAGTTGCACATGCGGACATAGCACAGGCCCTTCAGCATGGCAACAGTGTCATCTGGACATTGCTGCTCCCCCAGCGCTCTAATCCACTGATACATTTGCCAGCAAATGTCCTTGGTACATCGTTACTAAATCAACAAATGCGAGAGAGCGCACAGAGCAGAGTTCAATCCCATCATCCCGTTTGGTAACATCACACTCTTGAGACCGCACATGAAATCATGTCTGTGGGAGTCAAGGATGCTACCGGCTAGCTGGTATCTTTTTTAAAACCAGGGATGCTGTTTATAGCGGCGTTGAAGAGAGTGTGTGTAAAAGTGACGTAATAGCACATTTGGTCAAATCGATACAGAGGCATAACTCTACCTCTCCTCGTCATGGCAACAAGTTCACGAGTACATCACATCATTTTTCCCCTTTTCACATGAATTTTACAACACATTTACAGCGTTGGGACCATTTCTATAGCGATGAAATGAAATCAGATCAGATGACATCAGATAACTTTTCCATTAATTCAAAACTCCAATGCCCTGTCTTCTGCTTGAACCATACAAGCAGCTCTATACCAGTAATTCTGTTTATAATGCAACGCCAAAAGTCAGTTCAAGTCATCTCTAACCAAAAGATCCACTCAAAAGACAGTGTTTTCTAAATCTACAGACTTTCAGTGATGATCCCATATTTTAAACCACAGGTGTCTTGTTAGTAGTGGAATGTAAAGAACACAGTCTCTCTGCACTCTCGTAAGAGCTGAGCCTGCACAGGTCCTCCTCTTACCCTCTGCCTGACAGACCCTGCTTCACACATTTACCCAGCAGGTAGCAGAAGAAGGGGAGTGAGTGGTAGAGCTCCATCTGCTTGTAGTTGAGTGCCAGCGTAAAGGCCAGCGAGCCCAGCATATCCCAGCCCAGACCCAGGCCAACCACGCCCCATAGGGCCAGGCCAAGACTCACACCATTGTATCTGGCAGGCTGTCAAGGTTGTACTAGTGCTACAAGGAGAATACAACTCCTGATGTCTACTTTGATAACTATACTGTATATGGGAATCTTACTGTTTTACTGTAACTAATGCTTTGGGGTAATGTCTATGTGTTAACATGAAGCAGCAGTGAAACAGTAAACAAGCACTGTGTTCACCTCAGTAACTTCAAATTAATGTATCTATTATATAAAAAGATGTACATTTCAGAATAGTTTTCTATTCAATTTGATATTAAACCGAACCTGGAAAGTCATTATTAAGCCTAAGATTGTATTCAGTATAGCAAGTGTGTGTGAGTGTGTGTGTGTGTTGCCTTAAAAAGGATACTGGAAATGTCCATAGTCGATCAATGTAAGGCCTGGGTAGAGCAGGATACAGAAGATTGTGGTGACCTTGAGACAACGGAAATATGGGAGCTTTATTCAAATGATCATGCTTTTCTTATAATATGTCTATTCACTGTGTGATGCAAAGATCACAACGGTTATTTGAAGAGCAATTGCAATGATTCTAAAATGATGACAAAGTAGGAGTGACTGCAAAAGTGTATATGGGTGAGGTGATGTACGGTACACAGGGACAGTGGTGTAGAATAAACATTACTACACTTAAATCATGGCAGCAGAACCATCTGAAACATGAAAATTCAATCAATTCTAATTTAATTAAAGAAAGTGTGCCTTATTTTAAATGACAACCCAAACACGGTGGCACCAGAGACCCTCCTATAGAACTAGCCTAGCTCAACTCCAGTCCTTACCTTCTTTTTTGTAGACCCTTCAACCAGATATAAGCAGTACACCACAACTGCAGGAATGTATATCAAGATGTCTGCTACCAGAACTGACAACACACAGCACGAATACATTATTATACAAAATAAATCATTAATTGTGGATAACATTATAATAATACTGTAAACTTAAACCATTTGAACTTTCATTTTAAATATGTACATTGACACAACAACAAAAAAGCAATATAATATAAACCTACATATAAATATGATCTACACAATACAAACTATTTTAAAATATCAAGCTGTTTCTAAAAAGCACAAGTTTGTACTTGATGTGCCAAGACAACTTCCATTAGGAATACAATTTGAACACTGTGTATGTTCAGTATCAAACCAGCTCCCTAATAATGCTATGCTAAGTATCTCCTCACCAGTTGCTCTCATGAACAGTTTGTGAGCTGGACTCTCATACCCTCTGGACGTATGCAGCTCCACCCACTCAGGGTTTATGAGTTTTGCTCTGGGGGAAGAAGACAAACACAACTGTTTTTACATGTGATCATGAAAGTATGACACACTGCTGCCTAACGGCTAGCCCCGAATGTTGAATGGGGTGTTATATTTGGGGCAGGGGAGGAGCAGCAAGCATAGGACTCAGAAACTCACACATGGGCACACAGGAGACTGTGGTAGGCTGTCAGTGGAGGGTAATCCAAACCCCAATAGTTCAGGTCATTCTCTGTGGTGTTGAGGTACCTAGATTGAGGAACACTAATTAGTCCAGCCGTTGCCATCACCATAGCAACACATACAGTTCAGGTATTTAGCATTTAGGTACGCCTCCACCTTGCAGATGGCAGTTGTTAATAAACAATGACCAACCACTCATGAACTGGAAGATTGTACGTCACTTCTTGCCAGTGCCTTTGGGCTTCATAGTCCCCGAACATCGGTGGTTTGCCTGCTCCTGAACATAGGTGACAGTATGTTAGTGCTGAACAATTATTGGAGGGCTAGTAGCCTATCGGTCACAAACCAGAGCATTATGTTCATCATTTCACAGCCGACATCGCTGTGTATTCAACCAATGTTTGCATGTGATTCTGATTTACTACTAGGCTGGCATTTATTATGAAATACAATACTTCTCAGTCATGCAAAGACAATACCACGAGCTTATCCAACCTGAATATGAATTGAACGAGACTGCCCATTTCGCCGCGAGTACGAGCAAAACAGATAGGGACACAAGGCTCCAGTTCTCCATATCCAGCAGCCAAATGTATGTTTCTTTTTTAAATACTACCTAAATTTCGAGTGCATAACTCGTTCCTAGCGTACTTTTTCTGTGATCCTAATAGTGCTTACTAAATCACACGTCAGTGTCAGACTTCACAGCGCTCTTTCGGCGCATGATGATGACGTTCTAGTTACACCCCCTCTCCACCCCCCTCATTCACGAATCTTGTTCATTGATTTCCTCTTGCTTGATACTCATTAGCGGAGCCTCACTTTATCAGTTGATGCGAAGAATGATGGCTAATATGTTTGTACGCTAACCTATATGAAATAAAGACCTTTGACGAATGCAGTGCATTCTATTATTGTGTTAAGGTTTATTAGATATTATGTCCATTCGAATTTGGCTGTAGACCTAAACGAGTTATTATTATTAATAATAATAATAATGATAATAACTAATACAAAAAAACTTGATACATGACCATTGTAAAAAATATTTGCAGTGTGAAATACTGCCAGCATTGTCCACAAATTGGCAAAGCGCTGAAATTATCTTTATATTGCCCTTGGGCCTACTCCATGCTCTCATAATGAATGATTGAGCCTACTGGTTTAACTTGGATCAGTTGTTTCTCAGTTAATCAGTTGATTAGGTACAGTTCTTGAGAAAGTTCATCATAATGTTGCATCAAAACCACTAATCGTAATTTGTGACTTCCTCTTAAAAATAAAAACATTAGGCTACAGCAACAGATTCAAAAGAAAAGTAGGCCTATTCATATTAAAACTGACTAGGGTTTCAAGCTAATTTTATTTAAATTAGGCTGTATGTGTCTGTATAATGTAATTTGCAATAACTTTCATCCATCCATGGGCATGACACTTTTGCAAAATAGCAGGTCAGGATTTCAGGAGTTGTTGTATGATGCTGCAAAGTGTTGCATTTCCAGAGAGATTGGGAGTCATTCTTTAGACTTCTATTTTCTTGTTAAAATGCCACCCCAATGCAACAGTCACACTAGGTGTATTATCAAATGTATTAAGTATTAAGCGATTCAATTACATTTTATTTATTTATAAACCGCCAATAACAATGTGTTATTGTCTCGCAGTGCTTTACAGAGACCACAGCCTGCAACTCCTAGAGCAAGCACTTAGGCAGTGGTGGCAAGGGAAAAAACTCCCTTTTTAACAGAAAGAAACCTTGAGCAGAACCCAGCTCATGAGGGGGACCCATCTGCCTGGGCCCCGCTGGGTAGAGAGACAGAAAAAAAGAGATGATACAAACAGATGAATTTATACATGCTTCAGTCAGGATAAAACATATTAGTGTAGCCTATACATGTGGCATTTATACACTCAAGTATACATCCAAGACTGATAATGGATACAAATGGAGAGAGTAGCTAGCATTCAGAGATAGTGATGAATATACAACGCAGCTGAAACTTAACATGTTAATCTTCCATACCACACAGGTATGCAAAATATCAACTCCATTGGGATTTATCAGGCAACAAAAAGCTTCATCTCAGTCATAATAACCAGGGTCACACACCTCATTGTCTATTTCCATGGGTCAAAAGTTGTGAGGAAAAGATATTTTTTGTAGCTAGTCCATTTAATATTTATAAATAATAATAACCCCGGACAACTGCTGATTTGCAATGACACTTTCATTACAGTGGCAAGCCTATTAGTCATGGGTGCCCATTAGTTATTAATGCCCACGCCAGCTTTACTTTGTCATTTATTGCTCCATCTCTGCTCTTTTTAAATATTCAGTAACTGCTGTATCTACATTTACTGGCGATGATCAGCTCCAGGAGATGGAGGCTAGAGCTTGTCATTGCTCTCATAATAAGGGAGTGCATGTCTTTGTTGTGTGTGCATCTGACTTCAGCCTGCACTTGTCTGTTTTGTGTTGCAGCAAAGAAATAAGACAAATGGCTGATTGTGAAAAGGCTGTACATGCTACCCCTGGATACTGCATGTGTTTCTTTGAGTGACTTTTCATCTTTTAGGTTGTCTAATACATGGGACTTAAATGAGATTATAAATGTGCAACTTTGCTGGTATATACCCATTTAAGATAGGCTTCATTTCTCTTCATTTTAATAAACCCCTGCTGCCCAGTATTTTATTGATTATTAGAGTATAGGCCTACCCCCCAGCTTGACTGACTAACTAAGGTGTAGGACTAGGACAAAGCATGTGACCTTGAGATGAAAAATCAGCAGCCAAAGCAGTTGGGCAACTCATTTTAAACTTGGGGTGGGGGTGTGGTCGTAGGGGGTGGCACTGACTCAACGAAAAGTAAAGACTGGATCAAACTGTCGATACAATAGCAAAAATATTTTTCAAAAATGCATTCGATTAGGCAAATCGATTCACATAATGTAAAGATATTAAAGACAAATTCACAGACAAATGAATATATCATGATGTTGTCGACAGCATTACCTCGGTGGTGGTCTGGACGTAAATGTCATGGTATGCAACTGTGGTTGACCGACGTCGTCTGGGGGTTGTGGGAAAAAGCCGTGTCTGCTGTCCGGGCGGGCGGCCCACCTGCGCTGGCTGAGAGAGAGCAGGTGTAGCCGCGGAGGTCAGTGCTCTGTTTCAGTTCCGCTATGAGCTCTTCTGTCGATCTGCGCCTTTTACTTTGGCATAGTTGGCGAGGAGTTCAGGTGTCAAACATTTCCGATGAGATTTCTGTCAAGTCAATATATGGTTCAAATATAGGCTACACCGTGCTCCCGACTGGATTCATTTTACTGGGAATTGGACTTGATTTGAAATAAAACTTGCATTATAAACGAAAGCCGATTGGCATCTTTGTGAAATGAGAAGGCCCTAAAGCGTATCTTTACTGATTAATATCCTGCATGCCCCATGATGACATCCTCTCATTACTAAACCCATGCAGCTAGCTGAGTGGGCCTAATTATGTTATTTTGCTAAAGCAGGGTATCGCATTGAGTGTATGAAACTGCGACATCTCTCACTTGAGGCCCCATCGTCGCAGCTCACGGGCTGTCCGCAACTGCGCCTCGCGCCAACATGAAAGGGTAGTTCTTGACGTCAGGTATATAAAAAGCAGGCTCTATTATAACCTTGCACTTGGTAAAGAGTCAACTCCTTCCCACCAGCTGACCTTAAAATAGATCATTCATTAAAACCCGTTGAATCCCAAGTATTTCACGGTGTTTCTCCGCGATAGGCTACTAACGCTTTTAAAGGCCAATCCAATTGACCAGGCCTTGGTATTTACCTGTCTTGTCTCTCCTCTCTGTTCCCTTACCTTTTTTCGTCTTTGAATGGCATTTCAAAATGATTAAGTGTCAATAAACGCCATCTAGCGAAATACCAGAGCTATTGCCATAACGTCATCATGCGATGCATATGAAACTGTTGTGAGCAGGCTGCACGACCACAGTTATTTCTCGTTTTTTGTAAAAGCGTCGAAGTCAAAGTCAGGTGTGGAAAGGAAGTCGATAGTAAATTAAAATAATGAATTAATTAGAGGTAAATATTAGCTTACATGATCATATTATCCAAGTGTAGCCTATTTGTCTCAACTGTTTGTATATGTGTCCATTTGTCTGTGTTTTGGATCGCTTTATTGGAGGCCTTCGAGAGAGACCTACGACTCACTTTATTCTATCTCAGCAGATCAGGGATCCATTTAAAAAATACTTAAAATGCTTAACATATTTGGTGCAAATTAAAATTACTTTATATTTGATATTAACTGTATTTAGTCCATCAATGTTTAAATGCAGTTTGTGTTTTTGGTGTGCCATATAGCATATAGTGTGTGGCAAGCTATGTGCCCGCGTAGCTCTTCTCAAAAGTATTCAGTTCTATTCTCATATTTTGGAAAGCATTATATTCAGTGATATCCTGATATTGTTCTACATACAAGCTTAAAAAAGAGGTCCAGCCTCACACTGCCAATAAATCACGGGCGGAATGAACTTTCTAACTCCAGTGTGACGGCAGGCATTAGAGCAACGCGCATAAAAATGCCTGTCTCGTTTTAAGAAATAAATAGGCAGTTGTGGAATGAGCCCCCTGTTATCCAGTGTCATTGAGAAGCACATAATCAGCAGCTTCTTGAGTCTGAAAGTGAATTCAAGAAGCAAGCCTTTCTCTTTTCCCATGGGTATCAGTTAAATATAGCTAACCCCTGTGCCACACACCATCCACCATTTGCTGTTTGTGTTGAGCTGATTAGCCAGACACAACTGTGAAACGAAGTGTTACTTTTATAGAAGCAACATGCAAACGTTTTTAGATCGCCTTGCTTTCTCTTGTAAATAGACACCGTAGTGTCTCGCCATTTACGGGGTTCCCTCCAGGGTAGATCATCAATTGACCTTTAGCTCCAAAGCTCCTGGCATGTAGGAATATCATTAAAACAGTATCATAAACAGCCTGTGACCAGGTGGCGAAACATACACCAGATATGTCCATTGAATTGTTACCCTGACAAACCCTTTAGCAAAACAAAAGTTGTTTTGAGTGGCTAATTATTATGGAAGTAGCAGGAGGAAATTCCGGAGATGAGGCTTATTAGGCCTACACAAACTAGATATTTCTGCCGCCTGATGCTGGATCAGTAGCTAGCAGTTCATCATTATTAGTCTATCATCTCAAGACAGTGGCTATTACCAGCTCTTACAGACTGTTACTTAACAAATCTGTAAGCCACAAGGAACATGAAAAACTAACTTTCCGATTGTATATTATTTTCGGTGTGAATACCTGGCTTGATTTCGGGAATATGATGTATTCAAAACATTTTATTCTTTGATAATAAAAAACTTCTGTTTTGCTTTATAACCACAAATGAAACCACAGTAGGCTTATATTGATGAAACCTTAACTGTAGCCCGCATTTTCACTGATAATTTCATTCATCAGACCCAGTGAGGAAAAAGTCTATTCGATTACATTTTTGTTAACTTAATTTTGTCTAACTATCCGGTTAATATTTTCAAGCTACTGGAGTATATATCTGAAAATTAAACAACCTTCACAAAAGGGTGCTGACTCTAATTGTGGTTCGTTTACATATTTATTAACAAAAGAATGCAGTTTACAACACAATAGAGCTACATAGATACATATATTTAAATTTTATAAACAGACTATTCGTTCTATTTTATAAGAACATATGTATATTTTGTTGTAAAAACAAAACAAAATGTCATAATTAAAGGAAATACTCGCATTGAGTTTTCAATAAAAAAATAACATCAAATTAAAATAAAACAGTCTCTTCAGCGACTTTCATACAGTTCAAACAATGAAAGAAAACAGGAAAATCCAAACATATTAAGTTTTTCTTTGTTTCTTTGTACAAATATTTACAAATATTACCTGTACAGATAGCATTCCTTTTCGCTTCTTTTTCTGTTTTTAAAATCTTAACACGGCTACATTTTGGCATACAGTGTCCAGTGGAGCCTCTTTCATGCTGTACAGTCTTCTCCCAAAAAAACACGTGTACAAAAAAATTTTTTTTTTGGATAAGGCCTATCATTGAGACGGCCATTTGGAAATTGTTGATGCTGTTGGCAGAAACTGTCCAGAAATGAGATTTGAAGGGACGCTGAGCATAGGGGCGATAGATGTCCGGAGAGACAGAGACTGTGCGCTCAGTAACGCGGACTGTGCAGTCACAGGAGGCCGCAGGAAAGTCTGTGCATTGGACGAAGTGCTGGATACCCCGATGATATTCTCTATACTAAAAGATGGTCTGCTGGAAGGTTCAGACTTGATCATGGACGCCGTGTTCAGGCTGTTGAGTTGAAGCTGGAGGCTTGGACTAAGCTGTGAGTTAAAGGCTTTGCGATTCAGCTCAGCGGATGACAGTAAGGGGACGGCGGGGGGAAGCATTGGACCCATTGGGGATAGACAAGGATACTGCAAAGCCGCCGGGTGTGAGTACGCTGCCGGGTGAAATCCATAGTGGCGGCCGTAAGGATTCCCAATGTGGTACGCCCCAAAACTCTGCATCATGAGTGCGGTCTGGTCCCTGAGAATGTCTGGCTGGACCCTTTTGAACCGTTTCCTCCTTCTAAGAAAGCTACCGTTGTCAAACATGTCTTCTGACGCAGGGTCTAGTGTCCAGTAGTTGCCCTTTCCAGGGTTGCCTGGCTCCCGCGGGATCTTGACAAAGCAGTCGTTGAGGGACAAGTTGTGTCTTATTGAGTTTTGCCAAGCAGGAAACTTCTCCCTGTAGTACGGAAACCGATTGCTGATGAACTCACAGATGCCGCTCAGCGTCAACTTCTTTTGCGGACTTTGCAGGATGGACATGGTGATGAGCGCAATGTACGAGTAGGGGGGCTTCACCAGGCTGTTCTTCGGCTTGTTTTGAATGGTACCGGGGGAGCCGTCCTGTCCGTCCCCCTTCTCTCCCTCTCCGGAGCTTTCGCAGGGACTGCCGCTGCGCTCTTTCACGTCGATCTCTTCCATCTCGTCCCCTAGGTCTTGGATCCCCTGGCTCTCGCAGTCACTGTCCCGCTCCATTCCCTCGTCTCCTTCTCCAACCACGTCAATATCCACATCGTCGGCTGTAAGCACCGTCTGACCGGACATATCGCTGGCACTGTTGCCTCCAGACAGGGTCATCACCGCTTACTTTACCCAAGAACAACCCAAGGTAAGAGTAGGGTCCGGTGCGGTCAGATCGGATGTCAACAATTCTAAATGCAGGTCACTTCGGCCTGCCAGTGAAACTTACACGTTATAAAATATTTCTCCACTCCGCTGGCATCTGAAGTTTAAACACACTCGTGCGTGTTTCACGCCAGATCTTCTACTTGCCGTATATTTCCTAGAAACTAGGTGTGATTTCTGAGTGCGGAGTCAAGATGACACGTGCTTTTAAAGCCGGTTTTAAGGACTGTCTGATAGATTACTTTTCACTTAAAGATATACTATCAGCACTGTCACGTGACGACGTGACGTCAGGAACCCTCCTGTTAAACCATGCAAACTGAAGTTGTTTCATGGATTTGTCAACAAAGGGGCAACAGTAATACTGCTTGCCACTACTTTCTGGCTTCGTTCGTCCGTCATAGACCATTTAACGGCAGTAGAGAAGGAGAGAGAAAAAGAAAATTGGCCTGCGTGATTGAAATCTCCAGCTCCGATGTGCATTAACGCGGCAGCGCTAAACCCAATTTTTACTTTGCTTAAACAAATTGTGTTGAAAGCTGCTGAACGAAAACGTCGACAGCTAAGTTAATTGAATCTCTTTTAGTTATTATTGTGTGCTCGTCTTTATATTGCATGAAATACAATTATATTTTATGTAAAAACGGCAGTTTCATTAAAAAATCGTATGCTTCCAACAGCTTAGAAAATATGTCAATGTGCCTTAAAATATAGCCTACTTATAGTAGTCTATCTAATTTATCACTGTAGTTTACAGTGCATGGATTTGCTATGTGCGAGAGATAACAGTGCGACAACAATGGGCAAAACTAAAAATAAAGACTCTTAACCGGCTGTGCAGAGGTGTTAACGACCTAATCATTGCATGTGTTAGCATTTGAAAAAGTAGGAAATGAGGGAGCGGGCGAATGCATAGGGACTATTTAAAACCGAGAGGGTGAGCCTCGCATGTGGGATGTTTCTCAAGAAAAGGATGTAGAAACGGAATACAGATCTCTTTAACATTTCCTGAGTTTAGTGAGAAAATGTTGCTCAATGTCATTGTACCAGAGGGGGGCTGAAAGGACTCGTTTGACAAGGATTAGCATGTTTAATTGAAAAAATAACCAACCTAATGCGTTGAAAGAATAACGTTTCCTCTTTTAAAAAAAAAGAGTTTAACATCTATTCCACACAGGCCTTGGTGTAAAATCTTTTTTAGATAGACGGGGAAATCACAGCGCGGTAATTCGTTAGGCTACCCCTTTGCCACAAGCAATATAACTCTTTATTGATTTGCGTCAAATAGCTTACCTCCTCCTGTCGTAATGAAAATATCTTTAATTGACAACAGAATCAATTATTTTCACCACCCCTCTATCAGAGCTTACAAAAATGTATAAATGACTTTACGGTGGGAACGGAGAAGTGGCTCTCTATTCCTCTCCTTTCTAAACGTCTAGCCTCGGCCTCCGCGAAGTGGGGAAGCGGCAGTCGGCGCAAACCTTGGCATAGTTTCATTCCTGCATGCCATTAGAAGCGAAGCTCACCACACATACACGGACAAACGGACGGACGGATGGACAAATATTTCAACAAGCATAGTCAACAAGAATAGTCCAATTGTCTCACAACACCATCGTATTTTTTGCATGCTGTGAAATTAAATATGAAGCATGTGTGTAATAATAATAATAATATTAACGATAACAATAATGATAATAACGATACTAATACTACTACTAATAATAATGATAATAATAATAATAATTATAACGATAATAATAATAATAATAATTTAATTATAGAATAATAATAACCGCAATATTACCGGACAAAAGAGAACGCCATCAATAGCATAATACCAACACTTTATATTGTGAATTTAAGGTATTTGATAATAGAATAATGGTGTGACTGGTGTGCTTCTTGGTGCATCATCACTGATGATTTGACCTCCAATCTGAAATCTATTGTATTGGAGCAGCCACTTTGCTGGCATAGTCCGTCCCGCAGTCTATCCCTCCATTCTCCAGAGGTACGTGTGGTAGTGCTGTTTCACTGAAAAGGCTTAACCACAGCACACAGAAGCAGATTAATGAAATCACATAGTTTATAATGCTGTTGGACTGCGCAGGGACGTCTCACCCGATTAAACGTGTATTGCGCTATTTGCATTCAAGCATGCAGGCACCCGGTGACCTGTATGATCTCATGTCCATCAATACGGGCTACTTAGCAAATGAAATCAGACCACTTTCCTTTGATTCTGATGCACATAAATGACAATGTTTACTCACTCATTAAACACATATTTGATGTTAGGTTGTATTCGCTCCCATTTTGTCGATGCATGTGTTCCATTGCCTTATTAAGACTTTTTCTTACTTGGATGGTGAATGTTAAAATTGTCTATTTATAAAACATAATCCTCAATGTCCCACAAGATAAATACAACACTGACAGCTATACAAATACATAAATACATAGGTGATGTATCAAGACACATTACAAGACAAAATGCTGGTAAATGTAAACATGTCTCCATAATCACTGTTGCTGAAATCTACATTATGTGGACTCATACAGCTCATTGCGATATTTAGAGACAGACTGTCTGTCAGTGTTGTAACATCACGCAGACCAGACTTTGTGATCGCGCCACTGAGCTCTGAAAGACAGCTTGGGGGATATTACAGAAAAAGATCAAATTCGTCCTCCCTGTGATCTTTTGAAGCTCCATAAATCCGGTTTTATACTTGCGCAGTTTGTTAATGAAATGTACATTTAAGCACACATGCACGGCTTAGCCCGACAAAACCTTTTAGAATAATAAGCTAACTCTTTCCACCATGAGCCTATTAGAGGAGGCAGCCCCGGCAGGTGACGGTGCGGATACAACCGCTGCATGTGATTACCAAGCAAGGTCAGAAGCAAATAGCTCACAAATAGCAAAGCGGGATCGAATTTATGCCTAATTAAATCGCTGAAATAAAAAAGAGATGGGGCGAAATTGAAAGGTGTAATAGAGGGAACATTTCCATTCGAGAGAAGGCAGAACGGGGTAGCGGTGGGGATGACACGCAGGGAGGATGTTGCACTTGAACCAAATGAGCAGTGCGCACACATCCATGCAGCGCATCCAAAAGGGGACGCGGATCTTTGGGGACATATTCGAGTGGAGCTATTCTTACGTGTTGTGGTTTCTATTACACAATATTAGATATCCCAATGCATCTTATGAGCACGTGTGAGTTAACATGGAGGGATATTAGCTGGCTATGGGCAAACAGGAGAGGATGGGTGCACCTTACACGCGGGTCTCTTAATCGCCTTCAGAGGTGATACAATCAAACAGAGCGCACCTCTCAATCTCATCCCTTTTCGTTCAGCGATAATGTAGAAATGCGGATCAACCATTAAGTCTTTTGACGTTGGCGTCAGTCATGTGTTGTTTACGTTTGATGGGTAGGCCTACCGTAGTTCTACTTTTTCTGACAGTTTGGTCAGTTGCACATCCACAGGGCCATACTTACACTCGTGTGAGATGCTGCGGGAGAAATACACACATTCCAATGTTTCCCCATTAAATAGGCCTGCAGTTGGATTTTGCAGTTTGCATGAACCAAAATATTAACAAAGCACAGATAAACGCGTAAATCAATATTTTGTTAACCGGCTAAAACTATCCAGTCTATTTATAATTTGGTTGCATCTAAAAGAATTATGTCGAAAATACGTCAAAAGAGAAGGTACTAAATATGAATGTAATTTCGACAGTAGGTGTATATAACAAATAAAAGATAACCTACACAAATAGGATAGAATTAATTTACTGGAGTTCGAACCGATTTGTGTGGAAATATTTTTGAGAAAGGCGACTGGTTAAATTAATCATGAGCGAGCACTTGGGGCATCGAGCTTGTCGAAATCTATGATAAATTAATGGCATTGTTAGCGTGCTTTTAATTACGGCTATTATGTTAATTATTTTACATCAACGCAGAATTATCAGCATGTCATATTTAATGAAAACGAGCTATTCCCTGGAAAACTGTTCTTTTCATTTCAAAAGGGAAGTGTCCGTGTCATGGTCGTGGTGAAAAAATGACTTTTCATTTAAATTCAATCTTTAATTGGATTTTCCACGGTCGACACCATGGTTCCCTCAAGGCTATACCCACCAGAAGGCAAGATCTCAGCCCTTTTCCCTCCGATTTCACCATTTTCACCCCCTTGAAGAATCCACTCTATCAACCTGCAACTTTCTGTCAAACAATATGATGTAGCTCATTTTTAACCGTCCCTTTTGTAGGATCAGCGCCTAGCCTCTTGCCGTCACAACAATGCACAAAGGGCCAAAACAGAGAAGCTGTGTCGAGCTGGGTAAATGCGACCGAATATAACGACATAATTGCTTTGGTATACAAAATAGAAAATGACAAGATCGAGGTTATAGCCAGAACTAGTATCAAACAAAACAAGCGGTCAAGGCCCCTGACCCAAATCTTAGTTTACCCAACGAATCCTTCCTCTCCTTGGGATTTTTTTTTTAGTCCTGGCCATAATTCTCACCAATGCATAGAGGAACCTATCGAATATGATTTATTTTATTTGTAACTGTTAATGGATCAGGACAAAGGAAATATTAGTTTAATATCTTTATAACATATAGAAAGACAATAAATATCTAGTTATCCTAATTTTAAAACGTACTTATGGACAGATGCCCCTTCAACAGCAATATTTCAAGAGATTTCCTTTAAATCTCTAAATAACAAATTTGTCACAGCACCAGATATGTACAATGCAAAAATGTGCAGTATTATTTGAAACTCGTTCGACCACTGATCGTCTGGATTTTTTACTAGCATTTGTAGTGGAAACATCAGTCGACCCTATAAATGCGTAATTACGCAGAGATTACGTATGGCTTAATATTATATTCATGCATGTGTAGCTTGTTACATGTTGCCTTATTGCTTTCATAGGTAAACAATCTAGTGTATTTTAATGGTGGGCTTTCTGTCCTTTCACAGAATACTCCAACTAGGCATCCACACATTCTTCAAATTGACGCAACATCTGAAGAGACTCCAAGAAAGTCATAGCTCTTAAGCGCATCGCTGCTCCATCCAATACGTCCCATAGCGAGAGCGTAATGTGGTACTGTATTGGGGCAGGGTGGGAAAATGACACGTTGAGACGAGCTGAATGCACGCAGGATTAACATCCCAATGTGTTTTGTTAAGTATGTGCTATGTTACCCGGTTTGTACTTTTTATTGTCATTTATATTAGGTCTGAAGTAGCACATTAGCACGACGAGAAAGTGTTATTTGAGAGAAGTGTTTTACGCTGTAAATAGCACGATTTACCCTTGTACCAGATAAGGTAACCTCTACATGGGTTTGGAGTCTAAGGAAATATACAGCTAATTAAGGCAAAATCATATGATAAACAAAACACAATTTCATTAAAATATTAAGGGATACAAAGAGGATATACATTTAACAAGATGAAACATACTGAAGTTTAACTGTAAACCCCGTTATGACATTGGGCCTAGGCTACATCTGATTGCCTTATTGTAGCTATTCATTGATATACTGTATATATATATATATATTCGGGTTAAAGCGGTCACAGTCTATTTTGTATTGTATAGAGCCATGAACATGTGATTAAAAATGCAATGAACCATTCACTCAGTAATATATGAGAGAACAAGCAACATGACCCCGCCAAAGCAGCACTACCAGTGTCATCCACCATAGCGAAATTCCATAAGCGATGTATTCATATGTTACCTTGTGGTGTGAAACGGTTTTTCTGTGGAGATGGTTGTGTTGGTCATGTTTGTCACAGTGCTTTCGGTTAAATTTGTTTTGAGCTCGTCGCCATCTCTCATTGCACAGTGAACGTAAGACGTGTTTACAGGAATTTAGCCTATAGGGCTTTATAGGCTAAATTCCTACGTTCACTGTTCTCAAAGTGTATGAGATCGTTGCACCTGGCTTTTGCTATAATTATATTCATGGTCTGGCCTCTATTTTGCCTGCATGTTTCCCTTGAAGTCCTCCATAAACATATGTTAAACCAAGACATGTTTCATTCAGTTGACACGGCCTCTGCTGACAGTACATGTAATAATATGACAGCAACCAAAGTAATATGGTGGGTTTCCGTGCCCATTATTTATGTCAAAGGGAACTGTCATTCTTTAGCCTGGTAATGGCGCCTCCCGTGCCGTGCAGGTACTGACCCTTGAACTCAATCTTCTCCTGGTTATTGATGCATACATAGCCTATCTGTAATATCACTCTAGATTAGACTTCCTACCAACAGGCCTATTCTAATAATCTGTCACACGTTGAGTGAGCGTCGACTTCCTTTACATACCATGGCTTTAAACAAAATTACAGGAGTTGTGTTTGATGAGAGAAAAAAAACTTTGGCTTGAGAGAAAATCCCGGCGACGTATCCTGGTAGCCAATTTAAAGGGTTATTGAGCGCCGCGGAGGGTGTCACACGGGATCTCATTGAAGCAAAGCCGTGCAGTGCCCAAGGAGCTGGTAATAAGGTTAGGAAAGGAGCTCTGTTGTCGCGATTGAAGACGTCTGCACGCCGGAATGTTGTGGGCGCATAGGTTATGTTCTCGCCCAAGACACCAAACAGAAACAGAACAGGCAGAAAAAAATAATCGCCTAACTGCATATAGGCATAGAGTATTTTATTAATCTTGGGGCTCAGTGAGGCTTCATTTTAATTACCCCATTTTCCCTCTGTTGCTAAATGCAACTATTTTTGGTGTTGCAAACCAAATCCATTGTATCCCTACCATACTTGTGCTTAATATTTTACAATCTTATCCTGAAAACAATAAGTATCATTCGTCCTACGGAACGTTTAAAATATCATATAGTATATCATATCTGACATGCATTGTTTAGGGTCGAGAAAAAACGACATCGTTAGGCCTCCTCGCCACATATTCCTTGATTGTTCCTAGCCTATACCGGAGTAAGTAGATCCATATTAATTTTAGGGATTTATTCTAATCTAAATCAAATTATGTTTAGGGGCAATAATTGCATTAAGACCTATTAACCGAATTGCTAATAATCATAGGCCTATCTTTATCGCATTGCTTTGACTGGAACACATCACTGAGATAAAAAAAAACCAAAATTCTCTTCATTGATCTCTTAACCTCTCACCAAGCAAAATGCTTATAACTTCAAGAAAAAAACTGTCCAAAGTCCGAAGTCACGAACAAGAGCATCAATATTTCCCCGCCTGTCTCTGAAAAGTGCAATCAATGCCTTCTATTCATCGCGCGTGTCTTCTAGGTATGGCCTTTGTCATTAGCTAATAATTCTCCTCTTTTGAGTCTCACATAACTTCTCAACTCTGTACTTTTACAAATGCCTCCCGGCTATAAATACTAATGAAATCTCTTTGCTTAATTTGATTTTGCTGGTACACTTGCTGTTATGGCTGAACTTTCCCACGAGAGAGACTGACTGAAGGCTCTCAAATCCTTAACGGGAAGGAGGGAAACATTCCAAAGAGCCGAGCACACCATTTCCATAATTACCCATTTGGCAGCCTAATGACCTTCTGTAACAATAAAAAGACCTCTTGTTAATTCCATTTCTGTTGCTGACATTCAGGAGATCCCTATCTTACATGTTGAGGTTTACAAGATAACAAGTGTACTTTCTTTTTTTCTCTCCATCAAAGAGCTCTCCATTCCATTAGCTTCAACGCATAGTTATCTTGGAATGAAAAAAAAAGATCGGTTTATGCTCTGATGTGTCACTGGTTGGCTCAAATTTGGGTAATTTATGGGTTCCCGAGATTATAAAGATGAATTTTCGAGACAATCAATTTTCATGTTACATTTTGAATGGTAGGACAGGAATGAAGCAGAATAATTAAAAAGATCACAAGTCCCCCTTCGCATATAATTACGACTGGTTACTTCATGGTGCAGAGGGAGTTCACTGCTTTTGATTGGAACTTGCAGTTCGGCCTGGTTTGACACAGATATCGGTTTTATCTCAGAGATCCCGACACAAATTATTTGTGACAAGACTAAGATGTTGTCTGGTATTCTATACTAACTATTATACTATTATCTTATAACTATTTATGTGCATTTCAATGCGATCTCAATATGAGGCATTCTTTTCTTATGGGGAGACGCATTGTATTTAAAAGCCAAAAGGAAATATTATGTTCTTGTTATAGGTTAAATCATTTCAAAAGGGTCACTAGTAGGCCTAAATATTTGTTATGCATTCATTTGGTGCAAGTTGTTGATTCCATGCGAGTATAATTTAATGTTTAAATTCAAATGTAATAATGTAAATTAATATTTCAGTGTAATATCTCACTGTCCTGATGAAACGTTGTTCCTGCTGTAGGCCTACAGGTGTAAAAGGGCGTCGATAACACATTTGCTGTCAGATCAAACCCGCAGCCAGTGTGTTGCTGGTGTCTCTAGTAAAACCCACCAGGCGATGGAAGACATCTGACAATGGATCACATGCACGGCTGAAATTCGGATAGTCACTTAATGAACCAGGGGTGGGTTCACAAAAGCCTTCTTGACGCTACGTCATTCGTAAGTTATTCCTTAAACTGTAGGCTACCTTCACGTTTCGAGGTGTCTCCCAGAACGTCCGTAGCTAAGGTAGGCTTATACCTTCTCTTAAGATATACTTTTACAAGGTTGGAGAGATACGCTTGGCCTGGAACACTCTTAGATATAGTCTGCCTCAACACAGTTCTCAGATAAAGCAAACGTTTTAGAGCCTAAAAACATTAGGACATAGCATAGGCCTACGTACTGACTGCGATGTAAGACCAAGATATGGGTTGCACTTCATTTTGTGCTTCATTAAATAAAAAGGAACAACATCGGTATAAATTAATTAGCCGTTGATTTTAATCCCTTGCTATAATACAAATCTATGAGTAACATTTTGGGTACATTTTGGGTGGATTATTTGATAACTTTTTTTATTTGGACTTGCATATAGTATTTCTTGTGGATGTTCTTCTAATAAGGATCACCTGCGCACCAATCTGAGTCTTAGGCCTACCCATCATACTCATCTCACGCATGCTCAAACCGAAGACAATAATAAATTCCAGTAACATGGATTCAGGCTTTTAAGGTGTACGCACGAGGATTTCTCTCAGGGGAAACCTCTAAGAGATGGTTTGAGAAACAAGCGTAGTTCAACTTTATTAAGGTATGTATTTTACGTGTTCGTAAAACGCTAAGAGAACCATTATTGTGAAGTCCACTCCACCACAGATTTAATAGGTTTACTGCTGTTTCCAAACATCAAGATACACAACAATATTACATTACATCATAACATTACTTTATTTCAATTTCTCAAGATGATTTGACCATGTAACCATTTTACCAGTTAAGACTAAAATATGTTCCTGAACTACACAGCAGAGTATTTTTATTCATTTTATGAACTATTTGTTAAAATCATGTGCATAATGTTATGTTTTGTTGTTTTGGACTGTCATGTAGCTCTGGCACTGTACTGCCCATGTTTCTTTTTTTGTCTGTTTTCCTAATGACAATGTTTACATTGTAACTACACGCAAATGTATGCACATACAGTATATATGAAGAATATGTTATAAACCTACATATGTCTGTGTTGAAGCCATATTAACTCTTCATTCAGGTGACTCTGATCCTCACCTTGACCATATACACACAACCACAACCACCATGCAAGAGGATGGATACAGGACCATGCAGTAAACTAAACTAAGAGATACCCCCCCCCCCCCCACCCCCCGTCCACCGTCCACCGTATCTGCTCTCTGCAGCCCCCCTCCACATGACACACATGACACACACACCACTCACATAAACACACTCACGCACACAATAATACAGGCACTACCCTAATTAAATAATTTTGTGAGCTATTAAACTGTGTAAAACAATGCTGTCTGACTCTTTTTCTGCAGAACAATCTCAATTTCTGTCCAGTCCTGGTACCAATGTCACATTGAAAATGAGAGTTTAACATCTGCCATCTGTTGGTGAACACAGGTAATGAAATCAATATTACAAAACAATTCATATTGTACCTGGTGAATTTTCTCTCGGCAGAGGAAGTGCATAAGCTGTAGACTACAAAAAAAAACACAGATGTCCGCTAGCACTTTCTATTTAGCTAAGCTATGATATGAAAAACATGATATTTCAGTCCTGAAATACTTTGTAGACCTTTCTTGCTGTTGCCTTTGTCCTTGTATTTGACAGAAGGCCCGTCCTTCCGTCTCTAGCGTCCGGTTCTGGACTCAGCCCTCAGTGAGGTCTGCTGCAGCCTGGTCCTTCTGCGCTGCACTGCAGCTGTCTGAGCGCCGCTCTGCTCCGAGACTGTGTGTGAACGGTGCCGCTAATGGCCACGTGTTGGGTGTTGCTCATGTTGTTTTCAGTGAGTGGCCCTCCATTACAGGCAGGAACTTGCGGAGGATCGGGCTATTTGTATTATTTAAACACATAATAAAATCATCAAAGCGCGGAGGCAAATTGTCATTTGGCAGCCCCGGGAACTTTGCCCTACCCTGCGGCGGCGGCCCGCGCAAGTAAACCAAAGGACTCGCTAAACGGCTAATAGGGCCATGTGATTCAACTTGAGGAGTGCTTAGAACAGCAAATTCAATTATCATGTTAGAATTCTGCATGAAAACAATCTATACTAGAAATTAAGGACTATTCCCGTCAGATGACTTGCATCTGCGTCTAATTTCATTTGGAACAACTGAAGCCCTTCTTTGAATGTTATCGAATGTTTACAAAGTGCCTAATGTGCTAAATGCAATCGGTGGATCCTGCTGTAATTGTGCGCCGGTGGGTGTCAGCACCCAGCTCTCCCTGCCTTCATCTCTCCGGAGGTGTCCCCAAGGGCACGGTCAAAATGAACACCGGCTCTGGGCTCAAGCCAAGGCGTGGCACCCTCCCCCTGGGTGACACTTCTGTATGGTTTCCATTGCAGTATTTTGGATCCAGTGTCCAGACATCTCTGGAGTTGTGCAGGACTGGTGTTTGCCTGTGTGCTATTACGGATAATGTATGGCTCATCTGCTGGACTTTGGGTTTTTTCGAAACTCTTAGGAACTTAGGAGGGTGATTTCCATAATCACCTGCTAGCTTGTAAACATTTTCTCTCCACAGTGATTGCAATCTTGTTGAAAGCTGCTCTGCAATATTCCACCTCCCATCCTTTCCCACCGGCGGCGTCTGCACCTACACTGATGCACCTAGGCTTTAGAGGTCAGATATGCCGGTGTATAACAGAAATAGAGATACATTTTCCCTATACAACCAAACCTCATCCAACCAGCCTGTTTGCTGCATCCTGTGCTGAACCATAAACCTACCCCCCCTCCTTCGTCTCCCCACCCCCTGAAGTTTTCCCTCCGTACAAAGACACTATTCTCCCTTTCTCCCCAGTGTTACTCCTCTTTATCGCCTAGCCTGAGGGTAGCCCCCCCTCCCCCCTCCACCCCTGTACCCCCTGTTTGTCTGAGGAAACCACATATTAAATTTGTATGCCTGTCATGGAAGACTCGGCGGGATTCTTCTCCGGGTCATTCGTCTATGTACATGGTTTGGACATACATCTCAGACAAAGAAAGCCTAGTGAGTGATAATATTGAGGAAGTTACATACATTTCTCGAGTTTCACAGGTCATTGCCTGCTCTGGCTTCCTCTCGCATCAGAAGGACCTCCAGGGGCCAACGAGACATTTTGTTTCTCAGCACCCTGTTTGTTGTTTGATCGTTGTATTTTGTCCAGTTTGTGTGACTCATTCAGATGACCCTTACCCCCCCTATCCACTGTGTCTGAATCAGAATAGAAGTCAAATTACAGACACACTTGCAATTGAGAACAACGTGGATTGATTTTTCTACAGTGGCACAATGCTTTGTATTGGGTTTACCCCAGTCAGATAAATATCAGTGCAATTAACGCAGCAATAAGTAGTTCTGTTCCAAAACTAGCAAGCTAACTACCTAAAAGGCATGGAAAACCTTGCACCACCAACAACCCAGTTGGCCCTGGTAGAAACTTGCCAATACACTAACTGGTGTCTTTTGGCAGTATAGCTGGCAATGTCATGCTGTGAAAGCTTTTCTTCCATTTTTTCAGGGTGTTCCAGCACAGAACAAAGAACTACATAGTGCTTATCCCGGATGGCTAGTGGGAAAGACACAGGTGTTTATCTGTCCTTCACATGACCATATGCTATCAAAACGAATTTGAGGATGGTACCAAAACTAGTTGCCTATAAAACCATACCCTTAAAACAATTCAAATTGTTGCATAGTGTTGCTTTAATGTATACATTTGATCAATAATAATAACATATCTTAAGTTCTCTGACAAAAGTGGTGCTTTAATTGTGTTTTTAATTATATATCAGTTGGCACTGATACATCAAGGGATCACTAAATACTATTATACCACGTCACACCATTGATATTAGTAATTGAAACATGGAATAAGTCAACATCAGATTTGACATATTGTGAACAATCACAACACAGTGGCTTCTGTCAAACGAAATAAACTGTAGCTCTCATAACTCAACATCTATTTAGGAGAGCCACTTCATTGTGGTTCTCTAATATCAATCATTGTAGTGCATTACTATCCTCTCTGTCTGTCCATTTCAGGTAGTTTTGAAACTGACCACAATATGACCACGTTCCATTGATTATGAAAAAGCAACTTCAAAACCAATGGGGCGACAGTGGTACACGAGGTAGAGAAGTCGTTTAGTAATCAAAAGGTTGCTAGTTCGATTCCTTGTCGAAGCGTCCTTGAGCAAGACACTGAACCCCTAATTGCTCCTGATGTGCAGTGTGCCATCAGTGTAAATGTAACATGTGTATACATCCTTTGTAAGTCGCTTTGGATAAAAGCGTCTGCTAAATGACTAAATGTAAATGTAAAAATGTAGATACAAAAAATGAATGTAATGTAACTATATTAATTACTTCATCAAAGTAATGTAACTAAATACATTTGGTTATCTTTGATTACTTTTTGATTGGCAAACGAGAGGATGTAAATGTAGAACCAAACAAAAAGCATCCTGACATTTGCATCGTCAGTAATGTGCAAGTTAAAGTGCTCCCTTGACCCAATTTGAGAACCCCGGAAGGTCATGCACCGACTTTTCACTGCTGCGTCAGTGTGACTTCATCTGGACCGACTGGTAGGAGCAGTCCTTCAGCCTTTGGCACATTAGACGCTCTGTAAACATTTGATTAATTTCAAAGAAACGCTTTTGCTGTCCCAAATTGCATTTTCCAAACCCAAGTCAGCTGACTGGACTCCCTCTAATACCCTGAATAGATATTTTTTTCAAGTGGAACTTTGATACAATCTAATTACCTTTCCACCTCTATGGCAATGGTCAGATATTTGTGCAGTTTTTTCTCCTCTGTGCGATGACTAATAGTGGTCAGTGATAGTTTACACTCATGACTGCCTGATAATTGTGTTTACGTTTCAGAATATTTGAAAGGGGCCTCTAACATTTTATCGCAATTCTAACTTAATTCCCCCACTGCAGTTAGCTCAAGGCTACTCAATTGTCCTCGTCATCTCTGGTTATTTGAATGGCACTGATATGTGGCGTACCGTTAAACCACGGAAAAGCTTTAAAAAACAGTGTGTTATTGTTTTATAGGCTTTAGTGCAAGGCCATCAGCTGGGCTGTTTGTCAGTGGTGCAGAGTTGTCTAAGGAGTAGTTTGGAAGCAGCTTTCATTTTCCGGGGACACCCTGCTGTCCTAGACCTGTGAGTCTGGGGTACTGCCACAGGTGTCAGCTGCCCTGTCAACACGGCCGTGTTTGTACCCCCCCCCCCCCATTCCATTCATTCAGAGGTACGGAAGGAGCCCACCACACCCTTTCCCCTGGAGTATTTCCAGCCCCCTTACTCACCCCTCACATGAGCGTGACACAAGTAGCTCTGGTTTCACATTAAAATTAGGAGATCAGGGTGAGTCAGGAAGGTCACCCACACGGCCACTCTCATCCAGTCTCCCACAACCAACCACAACCCACAGCCCATCATGAGTCCGGATGGGGGGGGGGGGGGGGTGAAAAACACAGATCTCAAGCATGTGGCAAAGTGAAGCGGCACAAAGCTGCTTATTTGGTGTTATTGTTGTTGTTATTGTTGTTGTTGTTGTACATTTTCACTTGATGAATAAAAGTGGAACTGGGTTGAAAATATAAAAATATAAATATAAAAATATACTCATTCAGAATGCCAACCACTGACTTCCAATGATAGTGTAGAGTTATCGAGTTAGTAGTTTAGAGTTAGTAAGTGCATGAGTGGGACTGCATGTTCACTGAGCTCCCGGTAGATCAGGCCATACTCCATGCCTGATCAGGTTCAGGTCTCCGCCACTGTCATTGTCTGTTATGCTAGCCCACGCTGCCCACTAACCCTCATAGCCAGCATAGATAGAACACCGACTCAAGCGAGGGGTGGAGCAATTGGCCATGAGTTGTTTCCTGTACCTGGGAGGATCATTTGTTTTGAGTTTGTTGAAGGTCTCTGTTTCCAGCGCGTTTGGCAGGACCAGATTAAGAGGCGCACGCTGGATGGATGAGTGCCTGTAGGATGAGGGATTGGCGGCCATGCCAGATACTTCCCCAGGTCGACCCCCCCCCCCCCCCCCTCCCCCCCCTCCCTCCCCCCACCCTCCAGCCTGTCAGATGAATGAACCGAAAGGGGACATTATTTGTTTGTATCAATGTTTGTTTGTGTTTCCCATGGCATTTCTGTCTCAATAGTGCCCTCAACTTCAGGTTTCTGCATTTGCTGCGCAGCACGCACACATATCCTTTCAGAACAAATAGTTTCCTGGTTCATTAAAAGAAGTACGGGACACTCAATATCCTTTCACCCTTCCCCCCCCCCCCCCCCTCCCTCCCTCGCTCTAATTACAACATGCAGATCTGCACATGTGACACTAGATCAGTTTTCATGGGTGAGAGCTTTTTAATAGCATCATCAAGCAATGTGCATTTGGCACTGTGATAGTTAACAACTGGCTTCTAAAAATTGTAGTCTTAAATCTCTTGTTTTTATCAGCCGAATCCCTCCTGCATTTCCCAGGCCCAGTTAGCCATCACTATACACGGCCGTGGAGAGAAAGAGGTAGGTGTTGGACCACCACCAAAACGTTGTGACAAGTGTGAAACAACTTGCCAGCCTTGTTTACAGCTCCCAGTGCACAATGGCCTGAGGACGCAGAGGTCAGTGTTTCCGGAACAGGTCAAAGAGCAGGGTCATGTTAGATGAAATACTTCATACGCCTTCACATTGCCTACTTTGACACATACTCAGGGTTCAGGTCACCAAATAGATATTGATCAATGTTACCACATTTCAAAGAGCTTGTTCTTGGCCATGTCCGAGAGAGATAAAAATAAATGATGGCCCGGGTGAATTTCTCCACTCCCTGTCTTCAGTAGTGAACCCGTCCAGCAGGTCAGAACCCAGGGGGGAAAAGGAGACAGACAGAGAGAGAGAGAGAGAGAAAGGGTGACACTCTTGAAGACCACACTGCTTTTTGATAATAACATAAAAACATTTGACTTAAGAGTTAAATGTACAAGTTAAAGTTTGCACTCAAAATAAAATACTGAATGATTGTTTTCCAAAAACTAGTTGGGATTTGTTCAGTCAATACCGAAAAAAATCTATTTTTTTCTAAAACAATGTCACATACAATAAGAACAGAGCTCCTCTGTTATCTCAAACTTGCAGTCAAGTTGATTCATTAGATCTTGTTTTAAGAAATGACTCAGTTGCCACTCTTATGTGTTTTCTTGTTTTCTCACAGTGACTAGCTATCTCACATGACAGGACTTTTTGTTCCCCAGCGATAATGGATTCTTTGGGTTGAAGGGTGACTAAGAGAGAGCTGAATGTATGTGTGTGTGTGTTCATGCGTGTATGCACACATATGAAATTGTGTGTGTGTGTGTGTGTGAGTTTGTGTATGTGTGTGTATGTCTATATCTGTGTTATGTCATATTATTAGGAGACAAGTAAATACCACATAATAGTTGGAAAATGACTGTAGTCATGTGCTCTAAATGAGTCATGAATTAAGTAGTGGGTTTATATGATTTCTCCATCTTCTCCTTTTCCTACTCAATTCATCTTGTGTTTAAGCCCTGTGCTATTGGAGAACACAGCAACCCACAACTGACCACTGAGGTGACTGCGTCAGATGTTGACAACATCTCAGATAATGTAAGTAAGCAAATCATTATACGCAGTTCTCATTCATATACTGCTCACCAATACATGGTGTATGAACTGAAAAGGGTAACATAGAGTAATGTAGAGAAAGTGATCTTTGATGTGTGGCTTCGTATGTACCTCTTCTGTATGAACCTTGAGTGGAGATATTACGCATCTTCTAAATCCAGCAGAACAATGTGTTTAAAGACAGAGAATCTTTCAAGAGGCCACTTCACGAGTCAACCGGCCCGCAAATTCATCTAGGCCCCCAGTCTGGGAAAAAAAGAGCTGGATAATTAGCCCTCATTAGTTTCTATGGGAATGGTGACACGGTCAGCCTGTCAATAGACTTGATTTTTGTGTGCTGCTCTTTATCCCCGCCTACTCATGGACCCCCTCTCACCTCTAAACCTCTTCTAGAAGATTCTCTCAGTAATAGATGATTAAATAACAGCATTACAGCTAATATGGCCTCTACGAAAAAAAGGGAATCACCACCATTTGGGTTATTTATTCTTCTCCCGGTAGTTCTGTAGCATTCTGTGGCATTTGGGATCTTAATCACGTGTTAAGTGTGGGCCATTTGTATGTTAATGACTTGGTTTGGAGTTCATGACACTAGTGTGAGTGTGTGGCAGGCAGCACGCTTGAGCATCACCCAGCGCTGCGAGTCATTGGCCAGGGCGGAGAGGGATTGGGTTCCATGGTGATTTGATGTGAAGTGAGCATGTCCGCACTTCTGGTAATGTGTTCGTGAGTGTCGGGTCACACGAGCTGAATGTGTTTGTTGAGGACGGGGATATCCCCTGCCTGTGTTCATCAGTAAGTGTGACAAAGCTTGTAAATAAAATAAAATAGAGATGTGAAAATGTATCGCTTTAAAGGTGTGTGTTTCTGATAATAGTAGTATAATGTGTATATGCACAGTGCGTGTGTCTTTGACACATCATATTGTTAAAATAACTAAGAAATACCATATAATTGTGGGAATCGTGAGAAATGACAGTAGTCCTGAGTTATAATATGGTCTACGCCATGTTCACATGTTCAATGGAATCTTTCCTCAGTTAAAATATATCAAAAGTTGTCAGAATAATTCTGGATTCATACCAACCAAATGTTTGACAAACAAAACAAATCTCATTTACTTCCTCACCTTCCACTGAGTATATGAATGAGACACGTGCCGTCAGCAGAGCCCCTTCAAAGGGACAGGCAGAGGAAGTTGGACATATTCTAATCCAAATGTTTAGGGTATTAGCATACACAACTGTAATTAAGCTAGAACTACTGAGTCAAATGGTGGGATGGGGCAGTGAGGCTAGAAGTTGTAGTCTGTTTGTCAGCGTATCCTTGTTTAGCTGCTGAAACAGGTTTTATGGAACAAGCATTTGCCGAGCGGAGCATTAATTGTTATCATTGCCTTGGAAAGCAAATAGGCACCAGGCGTTTGGAGGGAGGAGAGGTGTGCGGAGAGGGAGAGGGAGAGAGAGCCCTGGACAAATTAGAGCGGGGAAATGAGTGTGGAAATTGGAGAGGGATTAGAGCGGGTGATAATGAAGCAATTAAAGAGCGCACGAGTGGCACGCAGGTGCTTTTACCGTGGGCTTCCTCTCCAGCTGCTGCAGCAGCACACTCTGTGCTCCACAAATATAGCCTTAATCGAGAGAGAGAGGGGAGATAACCTGCACCAGTGCATTCTCTCCTCTCCTCTCTTCTCTTTTCTTCTCTTCTCTTCTCTTCTCTCTCTTTCACACACAAATATAGCCTTAATCGAGAGAGAGGGGAGATAACCTGCACCAGTGGAGTCTCTCTTCTCTTCTCTTCTCCTCTCCTCTCCTCTCTTCTCCTCTCTTCTCTTCTCTTCTCTTCTCCTCTCCTCTCTTCTCCTCTCTTCTCCTCTCTTCTCTTCTCTTCTCTTCTCTTCTCTTCTTTTCTCTTCTCTTCTCTCTCTTTCACACACAAATATAGCCTTAATCGAGAGAGGGGAGATAACCTGCACCAGTGGAGTCTCTCTTCTCTTCTCTTCTCCTCTCCTCTCCTCTCTTCTCCACTCTTCTCTTCTCTTCTCTCTCGTTCACACACAAATATAGCCTTAATCGAGAGAGAGGGGAGATAACCTGCACCAGTGGAGTCTCTCTCTCTCTCCTCTCCTCTCCTCTCTTCTCTTCTCTTCTCTTCTCTTCTCTTCTCTTCTCTTCGCTCTCTTTCACACACAATCTAACAGGCACACAAACTCTCGACTCTCCCGCTCTCTGTACACTATGTGTGTGTGCCTCTTTCAGTCTCACGCTCTGCCTCTCTTTCTCTCGTTCTCTTTGTGATACTCCCACTGTGTTTGGAAGCGGCCGGGGGACAGGAGCAGCTGTGTAGCAGACAGGAGAGCTAGAAAAAAGGGGGGAAATGAGGAAAAGGAAAGCATGTGATAAAAAGAGAGAGAGAGAGAGACCCTGTCGTTGGTGATGAGCCGTCGTCGTTGGGTTAATGAAGACCCTCTCAAAGTCAACAGTTCAGAAACTCCTTTGTCCTCCTAAAAGAGTCTTTAATTTTTAACACAAACTTGCACTTAGGTATGCATGAACTTTGGTAAAATTCAGAGACATGTGTATAATAGGGGTGTAATGGATGGTGGCCACGCGCTCCATCTAATGATGTCAGGTTGTTCCGCGGGGCTTCTGATTGAGGAGGGCCTAATGTAAATTTAATTTGGAGTGATGTATGGTGAGGGGTGTGTGTGTGTGTGTGTGTGTGTGTGTGTTCGCATATGTGTTGGGGGGGGGGGGCATGTTTGAGGTGGCCCTGTCTGAATATGTCTGCTGGGAGGTTGAGGCAGATTTAGTTTGGAGTTTTTTTTCAAGGGAAGGTTGGGGACAGGAGCAGCTGGAAGAGTACCCACCACCCCAGCCCTCAACCCTCAGCCCTCGGCCCCTCAGCCCCACGGCCCCCAGCCTCATCCTTATGCTCTCCTGCTGCCCTGTGCTGTTGACAGAGCCTCCTTAACCAGGATTGATCACGGCATCCGCATGGTAACACACGCCATACCGGGCTACGCCACATTTACCCCCGACAATGTGGAGGGGAGGTGCCCGTTGCTCCTGGTCACCAATGGGAGGACAACATTCGGCTCCTCAGCGCTAAAGAGGCAGAGCGCTCCTTTTCACGGCATCCTCCACTCCTCCCTCCCTCCTCCCTCCCTCCCTCCCTCCTTCTGTCCTGCCTTCCTCCTTTCCACCTCAAATGAAGTGAGCTAATGCTGAATCAATGTTTTTAGTGCCACTCATCATCGTCTCGATCATCCCCTTATTGTTTTTCATTAGACCAGGGGGATATTTATGGCCTGACTTTGAAGCATCCATTCTTCTGCTTGTTCCAGCTGCTTGTTCTTTTTGGCATTTATCACACGTGTGCATATGATAAATAATCTGTCACAGACAGAGTTTTATCTTTGGAAAAAAAAAGTTTCAATAGGTCCCCAGCGGATAATGGTGATTTAAAGAAAAGAAACACAGACAAGTTCACAATCACACACATGGTCATGTATGTCTTTTTTCTACACTTTTTTTTTTTTCGTGTTTTCACTCAGGCCACCACTTCACTCCAAAGCTTTCGACCTCGCATAAAACATCCCCTGTTCCCCTCACCAGCCGAGTTTCAATTTGTATTATCCTTTGTGTTTAACTAAGCATTGAATGAACACTGAGCTAATTCCAATTTCCCTCTGTCATCATCACTTTCTTGCTAAAAACTGGCAAATGGACGTCAGCTACTTGAGCGCAGGGCAGGCGGGCAGGCGGGAGCGGGCAGGCGGGCAGGCAGGCAGGCAGGCAGGCAGGCGGGGCCAAATGAGTAGTGAACGGCATTCATCAGCCCAGTGGAAGCAGAGATCTGAGATCCAATTATATGTATTCATTAAGTGATAATGATATCATGGTCTTTTAACTGGGAAGAAAGGAGCGTAATTGAATAATAACAGTTGTACAATCCCAGAGGATCGCGCCCCCCCATCTCTGCCGCAGTCACCCCCCCGGGGGGCCCCCCGCCAGGGGGATTGATGGAATTCTATTACCCTCTGATAGATTTATTATGAAAGGCTGAGTGGACTCGCCGCGCCACTTTGTCACTCACACTAATCAGCATGATAAGGTTTTAGAGGGGGGCCCTCTTCAATGCTGACATGCACCCCCCAACAACACACACACACACACACACACACACACACACACATGCACACCCGCACACAACAGTCACCCCCTCCCACCCCGCTCTCTGCCCCCTGACAATGGCAAGGTTAGGGAAGGATGACAGACATGCTGCTACCCTCTGAACACACACGTATACACACACACTATCAACACACATGCACTGCTCCTACCATTTTTCTGCTTGAACACACACACACATGTGCGTACACACACAACCTGCCCCCCCCCCCCCCCCCCAAACACCTCCTGACATCCCGACATCCCTCATCCCCGTGTCCAGACAGCAGTGTGCCAGCTGAGCACCTCGACCTCTAGGGCCCTCATTTGTTTATTAATGGGCGACATGTGAAAGAGCATAAGGATGAGTGTCAGTGGGATCAACAGCCCGTCCGACACCACCATTGTCAGGAGAAAAACAATTTGTAAATGCTCTGGAGAATGGCACACAATGGCGAGCTAGGCTTCCGTGTAGACGCCATTGTGGGGGCTGTAAATAATGTTGTATGCACGCCTACACACACACATACACAGAGACATACATACATAACATGGAAGATAAATATTTGCTTCAAAATATATTAGCACACCCACAATTGCGCACAAAACTAATGTATGCAATTTTGAGAGTGCTTGACTAAAAATGTATTTGAACGATCACAATTTCACATTACAAATGTAATGTTGAAAATAATTAGGAAAATAATGAAAAAAAATAAGTTAAGTATAAAACAAAGTAAAATTACTTTAGTAAAACATTTTTTCAGTTACTAATATTTCTACTAACCTGGCCTTACCATTTGGTTAAATAAAAATAATAATTCCATGTTATAGTAAAATAAAGAGTTTGACAGCTTGTTTGATTATGGCTGCTCTTAGTGCTAAAAGAGACAATAGATAGAAATGCCTCATGACCACCAAGTGTTCTAGTGTCTTCTCTAATCTCTAGCCACTGACTGTCGGAAAAGGGACACGGTAATGCAAACAAGCTTTGTGTCCACACTTCATGATTGTCCTTAGAAATGTACTGGCGTAGAATTGAACATCTGACAAGAATGAACATCTCTCCCCTTTGCCCTTTTATCAGTGAGACAGACAGACAGACAGACAGACAGACAGACAGACAGACAGGGGGAGATGCCACATTTAAACAATGTTAATTTAAGCAATGTTTTTCTAGTTCCTTGTCCAGTGATTCGCCATTGAGAGAGGTATATGACCAGACAGAGAAGGTATGGAAAAAGAAACAGAGTCGTAAGTCATAACGGCCCAACTCACACTCTCAGTTAGTGAGAGAGATAAGGGGATCTCTCATACATTTCACGAGCACACACACATACACTCACTCACCTATCCACCCACCCACAAACACAAACACAAACACAAACACAAACACAAACACAAACACATAATACGTTGGAGCAACAAGAACTGTAAGCCTTCAACTTTGAATGAACAGTCTTCAGTGGCAGCCCTGCTGTACAGTTGTGACCTTACTGCAGCCTCGCACTGAAATATCTGCAACACATCAGCACGTCAATTTCCCCTTTTTGAAGTCTGTGGCAGTAATCAATGGCAGCTCACGCTCAAGTCTGCAACCCCAGCAACACCTCATGGCAGTGGGACGCCATGTTTGGAAACCCTGTGTTTAAATGAGGTCTGCTTTGATATCAAACTATTTGTATTTTGTTAGCCTTTCATTCTCAGTGCTACAAAGGAGCAGCGTAAATATTTTGAAGGCCTATAGGCATAAATAATTGATTTATGGTAAACAGAAAAGGCAGGCGGGCTGATTCACATGAGGCCATCTAGTCGTTTTGTTATGGAGCTGCACTGAATTCTGGGATGTAAAGGGGAGAATAATGTTTACGTTCTTGGCTCCATAATTAGCGGGGGGAATGCGCCCGCTTATGCGAGCGCACTGCGCGCCGGGCTGGTTCCGCTTAAAGCGCCATCGCAAAAACGCACGACTCATCTCTCTGTTTACGTGCACCGGGGCAGAACTGTAAACAGCCGGGGTCGGATGGTACGCAGACGGCGTTTTGATATGACAGCGTGAGTCAATCAGAAATGCCCTCTCTCCCTCACTGACTTGATGACAGACAGTTGGGCTTATGAGGGGCTTGAGCTCTCATCACTGGCGGTGTGTGAGTAAACCATCGCTCAACCCTCCTACCTGGGAATCAAAAGCTCCGAAGAGAGAGCCGACAATCTCACAAAGTTTGTTCTCAATGAACATAGCTCAATATAAATTATTTTGGAAATCTTTCATTTGCTGTAGAACACCAGTCTCGTGTACCAATTGTGAATAATGTGCACAGTTTTTTGTTTACCTGTATACATACCAAAAAAAGCACAGGTTAAGATCACTTAACACACAGAGGAAGAGAGTGTACACACACACCATAGAGATAAGTCTGAGTTGAAGAGAGTGTACACACACCATAGAGATAAGTCTGAGTTGTTGCCTATCGTTTTTTTTTTTTCCACTGCAGCACATCTGTGTCCTCTGCTGCAGTGATGTAGCGGTGGGCTCAGCGGCTGAAGTGGATCAATACTGAGGGAGGGCTGCAGCTCACTGGGTATTTGTGTGTGTGTGTGTGTGTGTGTGTGTGTGTGTGTGTGTGTGAGAGAGAGAGAGAGAGAGAGAGAGAGAGCTGCGTCCTGTTGGCATGTAATCATCTTGTTGGCTGCCTTGACACTGATCCTCCATTCTGAGCCAATGAAGCGTGCTGGACAGACATCAGGGGCAGCGCGCGCAATCCGGCTCCATCAAAGTGGGCTGTTTGGAACATGTAGGTTTTATAGCCACACACACACACACACACACACACACACACACACACACACACACACACACACACACACACACACACAGACACACACACACACACACAGACACACACACACACACACACACACGCACGCACACACACACACACACACACACACACACACACACACACACACAGACACACACACACACACAGACACACAAGACAGACAGAAGGAGAGTTAGACAGAGAGACACCGAGACAGATACACACTCATTGCACACAAAAAGGTACACACACATGCCTGAGAGCATCTCTCATGGTGTCATGTAATGGCGTAGAGATTGATGAATAGTCCCTCTGACAGTCTAAGGGGTTTAACGAGGACGGTGGATTTCTGTGGAGGACTGGCATGTCTCTTAGCCCACAGATCTCAAGCCTGTCCACTAAGCCTCCATAAGAGCCCCAGGTCTCCTGCCTCTTGCCCCCGTGCACAGCCCCTAACCTCACCTGAGGGCCCTCATGAGCAGGGGCCCTGTAGTGCTCTCACTGCTGGCCTCTCTCTGATGATGACCTAATCTGCTCCCCCCTCCCTCCTCCCCTACTCTGGCCTCCCTCCCTGTGCCACTCTTACCTCAGGGTGGCTTGTTAAACTGATCCAGGTCCCCCCCCCCCAGTGATCACCTCAGTGGCACTCTTACCTCAGGGTGGCTTGTTAAACTGATCCAGGTCCCCCCCTCGGTGCTCACCTCAGTGCTCCCATTCAGCTGCCTGCTCTCTCCGTTAGGTCTCCACGCTGAAACCGCCGTGGATCCCCTCACTGTGCCTTGCGGGACTCCGTCTGGAACAGGCCTGAAGTGGTGTCACGGGCGTTTGTGGCCGGCTGGAGTTGGGCTTGAGACGGGGATGGATGGGGATAATGAGATTGGAGTCCCTTTAATAGGAGATCACTGGGAGCGGGAGGGCAGGAGCAGCGCAGGGAGTCTGCTCCCAACAATGCAGGAGTTAATGATGCCGTTACTGACTACTTTGGCTCTTAGGAGGCTTTTTTGTGTCTCTGGCCCCCACCGCCGCCGCCACCACCTCCTCACGAATGCAGAACACACAAGCAAGCGTCACAGGGTCTTCCGTGCTTTATTCCCCAACATTTATGCCACAGAGGCTATTCTCTCAAGTCAAGTGACAACCTATTAGTACATATGCCATGCAGTTTCAGCTGCAGAGCATTCCCAGCCGGGATCTACATCTACTCATCCACACCCTTTCGTATGATTTCTCCTCCATGATTGTCTTTCTCCCTCCCCAAGGCACCACCGTCTGCAGACCTCTCTTCATCCCCTCAGCACATCTCTCCATCTCTCTCCTACCCCCCCTCCCCCCCCTCCTCCACAGGCATCATCCACACATTTCACAGGCCAGGTGAATGACATCTCTGGGGCTGGCGATCAGGTCAGAGTAATGTGCTCCCCCAGATTACCGGCCGCCCCTGGGAGATAGCTGGCGCTCGCCCGCCGCCTCCTCCCCCGCGTGACTAGTGGGTTTGCTCCCTTCAGGTCTCCGCCGGTAACGGGCTTTAATGTCATTTAGCTGCAGGGCGGCCGTCTCCTTACTGCTCCTTGAATCCATTTCCAAATGCCATAACATTTCCCGAAAAGCCGCTGCTTTTTAAATCCAGTAATTAGAAAATGTCTATTTAAAGTTCACCCCTCCCTTAGCGGTATCAATTAAAAGACGCTCACCGGGGGTGATCAGTATCAATTGTCAACAAATTAAATTCTACGACACTTGAGAAAGATATTGCACAAATGTGAAGGAGGCCATTCATTTAAAAAAGGACAGGAGGCTGTCATTTAAGCTCTTCTCTGGCCATTAATTATTGGACCATTTTTATTCACTAGTTTCACCGCAAGATTATTTTTTGTCCTTTTCCACCTTCCCCCCATAGAGGTTTTTGGATGTGGTGCCTACTAAGTCCAGTGAACTGCACTGTTCTGCACCGGTGTTAATTAAGAAGGCCACCCTTTAGTTTAGGAGCAAGTTTTTTGCAACATTGTTTATCTATGTCTTTTGTTTACTTGGAGGGGTCACCCAAGGGGAGAGGAAGTATGAGAATGTATTATTTGGGATCATCATCTGGGACAGAATCACATTAGAGCACATTTAGGGGTCTGATGATCTGTCAGTGTCACACAGGAAGCTGATCATTTTCAGAAGGGAAGCAAAAACCTTATTGTTAGGATCCCCGCCATCTGTTGTACAAAAGGGCCGCGCGCCGCTATTCGTCTTCCACCAGACAACACACTAGCCTCTTTGAGAGCTGATTAGAAGACTGATTGGCAATCAATTATGTATACCTATTGTAAATCATTATATTTTTTTCTGGGGGATTTGAGAGGGAATATATTTTGAATGCCTCGTGCACCGGGGTTGCCATTTGCTGCGTGATGAATTCCTTGTCTTTGGTGCCGATTCTGACGGGGCACTTTAGACGGCATTAACACCCGGATAAGTAGATAACAATTTCCTCAACTGCACTCCATCATATGAAATTCCACTTTTCAGACACACTGAGAAAAGAAAAAAAAGTTTCAAGGAAGCAACTTCAAAAAAGCTCAGTTGAAATGCACAGCTGCTGTCTCTTTAAGTATTCATAGAAATGGGTAGAAGTGGGTATCCCTTTGAGTATGTGTGTTTGGGTTTCTGGATGTGTGTATGTTTGCTAGCGGGTTGTGTCCATGAGAAGGCCTGTGTGTATATATGCAAATATGTGTGCATGTGATTTGTGTGTGTATGTATGTGTGTTTGTGCATATGTTCATTTTCATGTGTATGTGTGTGTGTGTGTGTGTGTGTGTGTGTGTGGGGGTGGGGGGGATATGCATTCGGTCTAACATTTCTAAGTACATTATTTGTTCTTTTTCATGATGGCTGTAGGGTCTCTCTGTCAGTGTGTGTCTCTGTCAGTGTGTCTCTCTGCCTGTATGTCTCTCTGTCAGTATGTCTCTCTGCATCTCTCTGCTGCCTGTAGGTCTCTCTAGGCCGGTGTAGCTGTAGCAGAGAGAGAGAAGCTGGAGGTGTCACCTCTAATAAAACATTTAGATCTGCTGGGAAAAGCATGTCCAGAACTGGCGACAAGGACCGGGGCTCTTTTGAAGTGACTGATGACTGCGGAGGAGGGCAAAGGGAGCCATTGTGTGAGAACCACCCCCCCCCCCCCCCCACCCCCACCCCACCACCCCGTCTTCTGCCTCGCTACCACCCTCAACCCCCCCCTCCTCACCTCTCCTCTCCTCCCACCGCATGGGGCACAGCCTTAAAGTCTCACAGTGGAAGCAGCCACTTCAAAAGCCCAGCCATGAAAAGAGCTGTTTGACCCTTGCCCACTACCAGCAGCTAAATTGGTAGATAGAGAATCAGGGTAATTTGTATCAACTCAATAAGTTACTATGTAGCCAAACAGGAAGGTCATGACTTCACACGGCAACTGCAGCCCCATAGCAACCGGACATCAATGTAACATCAGTTCTCAAAAACATGGGCCGCCCCCCTGCTTTAAGAAGAATGCCACTTGGTAAACAAGGCGCGATTGTGCCCAGACAACAGGGCAAATTATATCAGCGCTTATTCTGCATGCTGGCGGAGGATAACAAGGGGAGAAAAAAGAGGAAGTGGCTTTTTTTCTGGCACTAACTTGGAAAACTGCATATATCAGTCCAAGAGATGTGTCTGTGTCATGACAGAGGGATGAGATCATGGCCGGATGAGGCCAGATTGGAACCTGGAGGGGGCGGAGAGCCGGGGGTGGGGGGTGGGGGGTGGGGGGGGGGGGGGCGTGTGGCTCTGTGGTCTCGGGGGGTCACTGGTGTCTCTCTACCCCCATGGGAATGTCCCAAAAATGCTATTCCCCCCATTTCTCGGTTCAGTTTGCACAGCTCAACCAAAATGTTCTGCACGCTAAAATCAATGTTGCCATTGTTGAGCCAAACAGTGCGTCCTGACCATGGCCAATGCAAAGAATTCCAGAGGCCTGTTCGCAAAGAGCCGTTGGGACATACAGATTTGATTATGAGAATCACTAAGGTTGTTTTTCACCTCCTGAGAAGAAAGGGCCTCCTTGTTCACGGCTAGGACAATGGCGCTCCTAAGTGGCATGTGAAACTTGCTGAACCCCATGCAATAATTCAGACCTTTGATTTGACAAATGTTTTTGCGCCTTCCACCACATTTGCAAAAATACCTCTTCTACCCCGGGCCCGGCACCGTGCAGGTGGCCTACAAACCCAATCCTCTGCCAGCCTTCAGCTGTTCTACATCCAATCTCTCAAAAAGCCTGCCTTTAAAAAAAAAATAAAAATAAATGACAGAAACCAATAAGTATATAAAAGAAAACAAAGCCAAATAAAACAACCAAAGCAGGGTATGCCAGAGAGAGAGAAAAGCAACAAAAAAAATAGAGTTGGGCACGTACATAAGTTTAGCCTATTTTCAGCTTTTGTTGTTTGAATTAAAATAAAGGTTTCCTTCTCCGCTGTCACAATCCATTAGCGGGCGGAGGGGAGCAGCTATCAGCGGGCCCGGCGGTGCTCCCGGCGAGCGGAGTGAAGCTGGCGGTGTGTGGAAACTAACACAGCCACTGTGCTGTGACCGCGTCACCTGCAATCAGCGCCACCCGCCGCACAGATTAATCGTGACAGTAGGCAATATTTCCAACATTATTAGAAGAGAAACCTAATATTTTGGGACATCAGGGATCCGGGTTCTGGTGTCCATCAAAGTGAGAGCCTTCATTTTATGCTCCTTGGATGGGTAACCTCGACACTTAACCCCTTTTAGATATTCCATCTCTTTCTCTCACTCTATCTCCCTCTCATTCCCTCTCTCTCTCTCTCTCTCTCTCTCAGTCCCCTCAACCAGACCGAACAAGGCTCGGTGTGAGATTTGAAATATGCTGTCAGGGAAGGATACAATGCATCTGTCCCCCCGATGCAATCCCAATCCCATTATGCCACATGTTTGGAAAGCAAAACAAGTGATTGTGCTCTTGTGCCTCTAAAGAACAGCGCAAGCAGATAGTTTTTATTCACATCACAGCAGAGCAAAGGGGCCAGACATATTGAAAACAAAATGGCACAATTGAATGTCTGAGGTGTATTGTGCTCAGAGGATGATCAAATATGATTATGTTTATCTATATTTGTGTGTGTGTGTGTGTGTGTGAAGGGGCTATGTGTGAGATTGTAACTCCGTCAATGTGAGGCTTGTAAATCTGTAAATGTGTGTTCGCTTCATTATGTGTTTGTATAAGCATGTGTGCATCAGTGTGTGAGCATATATGTGTGCGAGTGTGTGTTGGAGTGTGTGTGAGCATATATGTGTGCGAGTGTGTGTTGGAGTGTGTGTGTGAGCATATATGTGTGCGAGTGTGTGTTGGAGTGTGTGTGAGCATATATGTGTGCGAGTGTGTGTTGGAGTGTGTGTGAGCATATATGTGTGCGAGTGTGTGTTGGAGTGTGTGTGTGAGCATATATGTGTGCGATTGTGTGTGTAAAGTCCCAGCTTTCTTTTTTGAAAAGCCATCAAAAAGCCATGCAGGTTTGCTTTCAGCTTTCAGAGTGGATTTGTCAATTAACTTTCTTTAGAGTATAGATTTCTAGGAGGTCTCTCGTTTCTGTGGACAGGGCTTAATAAGATGGGGAGGCATGGTTGGTTAAATCCCCTATGCTGAGAGACACTGATTGGCTGTCACGCCGAAGTGTCCCCAGTGCACAGAGACATGATCAATGTCATCAGCTAACCCAAGTTTGAAAAGCTGAAGAGGAGACTACCCACCAAATGAGTAGAAAAGAACCTAGTTCAGGCCCCAATGAAAAAGTTCTTAGGAATGTCATCATAACATCAGGTTCTATGCTGAAGAACATGTCAGTGTTTAAAGGTTTGATTATTTGAAAAAAAAAAAAAATTTAATTTTTTTTAATTTTATTTATTAATTTAAATTGTGTTTTTCTGAGAGTGCAGATGGTTTTGCAGCAAGATGACCTTTTGTGGTGGAGCATCTATTGAAACATCAGTTAAACAGCAGCACAGCCCGTTGGCCTTGTTATTTATCCTTATTTACACTCATCACTCTCATTGGTTGTGCTGCCGTTTCAGCTGCATTTACCAGGAGCAGTAGCAGAGTTTATTTAATTGTCAGAGCTATCAATTTCGCCAATGTATCCATAGCAGTCGCTCTATCCATTGATCTGGGTGTCTTTCCCCCGGCATTGTGACTGAGTGTGTTCGGCTGGTGGTCTGTGTTGTGATGCCTGTGCAGCCAAGGCAGTGTGCAGCGGTGTGTGACGGTTCATTAGGGGGATTTAGGGTGTTTAATACACCATAGCAAAGCCCCATTTATTTAATTTGTAAGGCTCTGACATCAATTGTTGAGCTTCATTTGACTTGTCGCTGCATCAGATGTCAACACTGATTGGTTGGAGATGCTGGTGGTGTGTGTGTTTGTGTGTGTGTGTGTGTGTGTGTGTGTGTGTGTGGCTTCTGTTTTGGGGGGTCTGTGGAGTTGTTGCCTGGGAAACGCTCAATGCCAATGAGAAGAAATTGAAAGAGAGTGCTCGCCAGAGCGAGAGAAAAGAATGCATCTGTGCAATTTCAAAAATGCCTGCTAACTTTTGTCCCAAAAATGTCATCTGTATCCAAAATGTCTGTGTGACCCGTGCCACATATTTCTGTTTGGGATGCACAATATGTTTATTATGGGAGGCTGGCCCGCTGCTTGGCCTACACAGAGCATCCTTTAACACTCCGCTGGCCTTTCATGTAAAACAGCGCCTCTCCCAAGCAGAGTTTAACTGACCCCCATTTCAATAAAAGCCGGACAAAAGGGTGGGTGTGTGAGTACCAATCAGACAGCAGCCCCTTCTATGCTGGAAAACATGACTTCACAGCGGCTGGTCCCGGGCTCCGACCGCTGGCCATTCATCCTCCCCAAGCAGCCCTTAACCATAAGCCAGCCCGGAGATGGTAGTCAAATGGACAAACACAATAACCAAAGGTCCGGCCACCGCAGCCGTGGCCCTCTGTCATGACTCAGAGGTTCACCATGCACAGTCACAATTAAATGTCTCTTTGTCACGGCCAGAAAAACATCCTTGCTGGCTTGTTTTGCAAAGGCCCTGAATCCCTCTACTCACAGGTCACAGGCATAATTCACAGCCATCAATGTCATCCATTCAGCTTCACTTATGACAATCCCAGCCCCGGAAACATATCGAAGTTCTCCCCTTGTTTTTTTTTTTCTTCACGAGAAAGAGATAATTATGTTGTGAGGGGCTAATATATTCACACCCACTTGGTTTGAGTCGCCTCACAAAAGATCCTGTGTTGGCTATTCTGGGCAGCTGTGCTGAACGGCCTGAAAACTTGGAATCCTTTGTAGGCTGGAGGAGAAGTCGGTCTTTGTGAGTTTTTTATTGAGTATATTTTACCATACGCCCGCGCATAGGCAGCCAGACCTTTGGAAGTTGCAACAGGCTAAAGAAAGTTTGCATAGATTAGCAGAGTTATTGCAAAAGCTGCAGCCCACGTTTGCAGTAATCAACCTTGTTTAAATGCAGAATTTGTCTGTGATATACGGCTAAATATGCAATCTTACATTTAGCAGACGCTTTTATCCAAAGCGACTTACAATGTATACACATTTTATATTTACACTGATGGCACACTGCACATCAGGAGCAATTAGGGGTTCAGTGTCTTGCTCAAGGACACTTCGACAGGGAATCGAACTAGCAACCTTCTGATTACTAAACGACTTCGTTACCTCCTGTACCACTGTCAAGTGAGGGAGTTGTAACACATTCTTAGTACCTTGTGTATTTCCTAGAAAAACCTTCCCTCTTCTAGTGATGGTTGATATGATTTCTCTTGGATGAGCCTCCACAAAGAGCCAATGTCAAATTTGTCTGATGAAAGGAATGGGCATTTTGGTAATGGGAGGTGTACATTCAGTATCCTATTTTGATCAAGCCTATTATGTATGAGCAAATACTATATCGTCCTTCCTGATAAATAGGTGACCTGATAAGTGTGTAGCATCATCTCACTGGCCTCTGCCTTCCATAGAAGGGGATCTTAGCTGGAACACTCTGTATTAGTATAACAGACAGAGCACTTTGGTTTCAGAAGAATAGATGCCCACTGACAGTCAACACACATTAAGAATTAGCATTCAGCTAAGATTAGCATGCATTAGCGGAATTTGAATGCTGCTGCAAGAGGCATTTAACATGCACATCTCATGCCAACCGCAGTTCAATAAAAACAAGAGGAGGAGAGGGAGCACAAAAGTAACAATGTGAATAGCTCAGACAAATTGCAGTGCTAATACGTCTCCATAATAGATGTGTTTTCCCATGACGTTCTGTAACAATTTTTCTCTAATTCTATTAGCTTAATTAAATATTACTTCTAACACCTAACATTTTTCACTGTCTCCCCGCCAACTGTAATCTTCCAGAATCAGAGAGTGAATCAGAGAGAAGAGAAAATAGAATGAGTCTTCCCAGCACAGCTACTCAGTCTCACGCCACACACCAACCCAAAGCAACAGAGATACGATTGTCATAGTCAGGCTCACATAAACAAGCCTTATCAACACCCCAAGGCCACTTTACATGACTGTCATAATGCACATCACAAAGCTTATATTCGAAAAAGAATTTACCAGGTGTTTTTCTATTTTGACTTATACTGTATACTGCCAAAAACGGCTGTTAGAGGAAATATGTATTGGCTGGCTTCCCTCCCTCTCTCTCTCTCTCTCTCTCTCTCAGTCTGTCTCTCTCACTTACTCACTCTAAAGTGGGCCTCTATTTGTCCGCAGTTGGTGGGCATCAGAAACCAGTTTCGCTGGCAAGAACAGATGCAGACCTTGGCAGCTGGCATGGCATGGCATGGCGTCTGAAACATGAAGATTATAATGTAATATAATCAGATGCCAGCAGCCCGAGTGCACAGACCCAACATCTGTCCTCAACATTCTCGCCAAGGTGCCAAGGCCAAGGTGTGATCCATACCACTCTCTAAAGAAGACGTGAAAAGACCAATCACCCCCTCATTAGCTAGTCCCACTAATTACATATCACTTTCTGCAGAACGTGACACTGGTAGGCCCCACACTTGTCGGGATGATTCTTTTGAGGAGTGAATGGTTAGATTCCACATAAAAAGGCATGTGGATGCATGTCACATGCCTCTCCTCACTTCCTCCTCCTTGATTCAGCTGTTATCACAGAGATGCCATTTAGCTTTAGTTGAAGGAAAGGTAATATGATTAACTCCTCGAACCCAGACTTGGGGTCAGATGGGAGATGGAAGCCTTTATTGAAGCGCCCTACTCATATGACTTGTGCATTTCCAATCTATTAAGGTGCCACAATTATGAGCCACAGCCTCAGTGTGCAGATTGTGAAGCTGGTTTTTTTAGTTTAGAAGCATTCTACTTGGGGACACACAAAGCATGACTGATTTGAGTGCAGTAAGAATGGTTTCATTGTTTTTATTTATATCTGGTGTGAGAATGGGTTTATTCATTGAATGAATTTGTATGAAAGTGGCACATGTGGTTTTCAAAAACAACAAAAATGCATAAAATGGAAACTCATTATCATTATTATTCTGTGTCATCACAATATTCAGGCCGCCATGAATACTTGGATACATTAAAAGACTAGTTAAGGCCTTTACAGCGTAGCTCAGTGAAGTGTTCATTTTTCTAGAGCCTAAAAATGCTTCTTCTTTTAATTAGATCAGAGGACACAAGAGATGTACGGGTGACGAGAGGACTAAACAAGGTCAACACTTTCAGTTTGCGTTAAATCAAGAGACTACCCGACAACACACGCTCAGTATTTTTGGGAGTTTGTCTCTAGTAGATATATTCAAGTGGAAATATTTTCTGTGACAACGGACAGAGTAACTAACTGTACCGCCTATTGAGCTTTTGTTGACGAGCACAAACCTTTAACACTTCCCGTATAGGACGTGGACATGGTCAAGGTCATGGTTCAGGTCCTTTAGAGCCACAGAAAGGTGTTTGTGGCTGAATCCTTGTACCCTATAAGAGCATCCTTGTTTGCTCTTAAGCAGTTGTACTGTGTCAACCACGTGGCCTCTGCTCTCATTACAGCCATCAGCCCTAATTGGCTCCATAATGAAAGAAAAATGCCACAGCCATTTAGGCAAAATGTTTGTCTTAGGCTGCCCTCCATTTTATTGTTCGCCTTATTTCCTTCTATAAATCATTGAGAGTTGAGCCCTGAGTCTCCATCAAGGGAACACTCCCCTCTCTCTCTCTCTCTGCACCGGCACAGACTGCTGCCCACAAAGCTCTGAATGGACGCTGTAACAGGCGCAGTAACAACAACAGTTGTTTGTGTTATTAACTATGAATGCCCCCTCATGTATGAAATGTAGTGCTTTCCACTTAGGAATGTGCTGGTAAATTTGATGTTCAAAAGCAGCATGCTCTGGATTACTTCTCCGACAATTAGATGGCATTCCTGTTTTTTTTCCCCCTGGGTAATTGACGGGCAGCATCCATCTGCCAGGAAGCCCTGAGAACAAAGAGCACACTTAAAGGGCCGTGCAGACATGGCGGGTCCCTCATTTAAACCCACTGAAAGGCCCCACAGTCCTGCTGCTCTCTTCCTCTAGGATATACCCGCTAAGACCTGGGTTGAGAGAATTGTGAATGTCCTATCTGTAGATTGTATCTCATGTCTATTAGATTTCTTTCCTCTTAACGAAAGAAAAAGGGAAAGCAACATAAACAAAATACTTAGTAATCATGCAGATAAAGTCTCTTTTGGAGAAAGCTGGGCCTCGGTGGTGCATCAGCATGGGAATCGGAGCCAGAGGCAGAAGGCTGCCCGCAGAGAGATGGGTCTCAGGCTGGGCTGCGGTGGCCAGAGGGGGTGGGCTGCCTGTTGATGGCTCCACACCTGGAGCTGTGAAGAGCCTAATGGAGAAGCTAATGCCTATTTCCATTCTGGAAGGTCAACTTTGTGTCGTTCATTTGGCCAGCCCCCCTTGATCCACTTTGTCCTGCATTTGTAGCTCTGTGCTTATTTTGTGTTCTGGAATCCAATTGAACGTAGTGAATGTGCCTTCACATGGCCAAGACGGAGGACGTGTGGTGGACTAATGTGTTGTCCCTTGTTCCCCCCACATACCTGTGACAGATGTGCAACCATCAAACCTCCCAGGTCCATGTGAGTCTGGTTGAAAAGTGCACAAAAACACTCGCGGCATTGATTGCTGGGAGTAATGTGTGTGTGTGTGTGTGTGTGTGTGTGTGTGTGTGTGTGTGTGTGTGTGTGTGTGTGTGTGTTTTTGAGAAGGGAGATGAAACACACTGGGGGCTGGGCGGCAGCTTGATGAGTGCTTATGAAGTGTTTTAATAGTGCAGCTGTGTTAGTACACAGCAGATATCCCACACTAGCTATCTTTGTTGCCTTAACTCCGATTCCTAACCGGGTTGGGCTAATGCGATCAGAGGCCTCAGAAGGCACTGCTAAAGTACTTAGCGCTCGGCGTTTCAGCGCATGCTACAAAGGTCCGCTTTCAGCAGACGCTCAGGATACATTTGTGTAGCAGAAGTGAGCAGGAATTAGGAAGAGGATTGGTAAGAACAACCCCGGAGGCGAAGGGGAACACCTTACAAGTGAGATTCTTTTGAATGAAGAGTGCATTACAAATAAAATAAATTATTATTATTATTATTATTATTATTATTATTATCACAAGTCTTAGGAGTTCCTGAACACATTGAGTCAAAGACGAGTTTAGGTGGTTCAAACACTTACAAATGCTCCCATTCACTGATTTTTCTGAAATGCCTCACTTTTTAACACTCTTAAGTCACAGAATATGTGCTGTGTTTATCTAGACTGATCACCAGTGCAGAGGTCTTTTTTGAAGAGGTTCACCAGCAATGTTTACTTTTCTAATTCTAATTCCCAGATGATGTGCTTTAGGTGGAAGTGGCTTGTCTTGTTTATGCTGCTAGTTGGCCAATAGCTAAGGTTTGCATATGAATACATTACTCTGCTAACATTAGCAATAAAGAGAATGAAGGGTGCATGTTGATGCGTCACATCATACATCACAGTTTAAAAAAAAATGTAAGCTATTGTGATCAAGATTTAGCTCATTTCTGGTTGAATGACTGGAATCTACGTGTGGCATCATATGAACATTTTGCACATTTTTGTCTCTAAATATCAGTTTTGACTGGAGTGAGCCGCCCCATGCTGTACAGCTGCATGACCTCCCAGAGTTTTACTTCGATTTGTGTTGCATAATGAGAGCTTTATACAACCTGGAATGCTTGTGTACTTTAACATAATTTTTGCATCAACTTATCATCCATACCCAACCTATAGGAGGACAATGCAAGTTGGATGGATGATTTGCCTCTGCCTCAGGGCTATACGCTTCACGTCGCATCTCCTTCTCATGTCATTAAGTGCTCTTCCTCTTCCTCTCAATGAAACCGTTGGCTTCCTTAAACGCATGGGTCTCATTAGCGCCCGCCGTCTCATCATGAGGCCTCTCTAGCTAGTTCCAGCCTCTTATCCCTAATGACATAAGGCAAGCTTTTTCTTGCTCTGTAAGCGTGATGCGGCCTGTGGACAAACAGGCCTTTGAGGCGCTCCGACTTCTAAAGGCAAACCCCCGGACAACATGGGCGGACATCAATCACAAAGTGTGTGCAGGAGATTACCCGCCCGACTCAAGGGGCGCAGAAGAAGAAAGCCCTTCAGATGTTTGGCCACAGCCAAGCCAGGAGAGATGACCTGATGATTTTTTTTTTTTTTTTTTTGGTGAGTTGGCTTTTAAATGCAGCTCCATGGGACCTCCAGCTGTGGAGGACTGGAGTGGGCTCTGTGTTAGCGCCCTTGCTAGCCTGAGGGGCTAGTAGAGCTGTGGAGGACTGGAGTGGGCTCTGTGTTAGCGCCCTTGCTAGCCTGAGGGGCTAGTAGAGCTGTGGAGGACTGGAGTGGGCTCTGTGTTAGCGCCCTTGCTAGCCTGAGGGGCTAGTAGAGCTGTGGAGGACTGGAGTGGGCTCTGTGTTAGCGCCCTTGCTAGCCTGAGGGGCTAGTAGAGCTGTGGAGGACTGGAGTGGGCTCTGTGTTAGTGCCCTTGCTAGCCTGCGGGGCTAGTAGAGCTGTGGAGCACTGCAGTGGGCTCTGTGTTAGTGCCCTTGCTAGCCTGAGGGGCTAGTAGAGCTGTGGAGGACTGGAGTGGGCTCTGTGTTAGTGCCCTTGCTAGCCTGCGGGGCTAGTAGAGCTGTGGAGCACTGCAGTGGGCTCTGTGTTAGTAGTGCCCTGCTACCCTGCGGGGCAGCAAAGCTGCCTCCCTGGGCTCTTAGGGGCCTTGAGAAAGCCCTTAAGGAC
>NC_045161.1:2505410-2507910 GCF_900700415.2 Clupea harengus | reverse complement strand
CACAGCCCACACCGGGGGGGGGGGAGTTGTTTTAACACCTCAGTGAAAGCAGCATTTAGCATTGTCACAACAGCATTAAAACAGCGCCGAGGGAGCAGCTACTGAAAAGGCGGCGGTGCACTACAAAGTTCAGGAGGCCCATTGGGGCTCTCTGCACCAGCGTATACATTAGTTTCAGGTAACTGTGAATGACCCACACCTCAGCCCACCCCCAACACCCCCCACCCCCACCCCACCCCCTGAACCTCTATACCAACCACCAACCAACCCCCCCCCCCAGGAACAAGTTATGGTGTTGATTACCAAAGTGACAGGAAACATGATTAAACAGGGAGAAGGTAATAGCGCGGCATTCATGCATTGACAACTTTGCTCTGTGGGGCTCTTGGAGGAGTTGATGAATGACACCATTAGGATAACCTCACGGCCCTTAAAGACACTCATCTTCTTCTCTTGTCCTTCACACACTCGCTCTCGTTCTGATGTCTGGAAGCACCGTAGTGTGAGCATGTGTGTGTTCATGGACACGTTGCCCCGACGACTGCGTGTTTATGTAGGCTGTAGGTCTGTTTGTGTACTAATGTGTTTCTGTTTACCTGTGCAGTTCTACTTAGACAACTCTGTGTCATCATTATGTGACTATTTTCATTAACAATGTCTTGTTATGCTGATTGGTTTGACTAGATGGCCTCGGTCTTGTCGCGGTCCTGTTTTGTTGTCATCGCCTCCCATGCAGTGAGTGCTTATGGCAAAACAAGAAGCCAGAAGTCAACTGAAGTGAATTTGAGCTGGATATAGCCAGGGGGACATTTAAAGCCGTGGTGCATGGCTGTCAATGTGCCCCAGTGTGTACCCAGACGCTGAGCTGTGGTCTGCGGTCTGCTCCTCTCTGTTTTTGGGCTCTTGGCACGGCCGGGCCGGCCACCGTGTGAGTCTGGAGGGGATTGCCACAGGCAGAGGGGGTTTAGCTGATCAGGGACGAGCGCGAGGCGCTGTAAACACTGGTCATTACAGGAAAGGCCCGCTGCCATGCCACGCTGGGCAAATGTTTGTCAGACCACCTCTGTAAACATGAAACAACCCAGGGGGGTCAGCCAGAGGGTGGGCGACACCCAAGCCGACCCAGTAATACCGCAGCCATGTCAACGGAAGTGTAAATGTATACCCAGTTTTCCTAGCAAGTCAACCTGGACGGAGGCGCCCTGGCATCTAGAGACTCCTGACACATGTCTCGGCCCCCCCCCCCACCCCTCAAGCCTCAAAATACCCGCTGTATTTCCAGCTCTGCCCCCGCCCGCCCGCCCGCCCGCCCCTCCCCACCCCACCCCACCCCACCCCACGCCATCCCCTCCCCTCCCCTCCCACCCCACTCCTTAATTATTCCAGCGGACACATTTGAGAGGATAAGGTTCTCGTCGGGCATCAAGGGGGAGGCACTTGAGTGGCGGCGGGAGGAAAATGTGAAAGGTGACGGTTGGCACTGACACCAAGATGGGATGGGTGAGGGTAGGGTGGCCGGCGCAAGCTCTAGTTTTGATCTCCCTTAGCTCAACATCCACCCCCCCCCCCCCCACCCCTCCACCCCCATATTGCTTGAGACTTTCAACTGGCACACGTCCCCCCCCCCCCCCCCCACCCACCAACCCCACCAACCCCGCCTGCGCCCGCAGCTTTACATGCTCTCTCTCCCCTTGGGCAGAGAGGAGAAAACCAGATGCAGCGCACACACACACACACACACACACACACACACACACACACACACACACACACACACACACACACACACACAAGTGTTAAGCCTCTGCCCTGTGATGAATAACATTTGTATTTGGGGTGCTCACATCGCAGCTCCAGCATCCTGTATGGCAGCACTGTGGACTCAAGCCACCTGCCTGACTGTAAACAAGGTTAGCATGGGGGCAAACCTCATATCACTCACACTCAGGGAGTCCCTAGTGGCAAAATGGACGTACTGCAAGTCTACACATGTATTCAAAAATTGAGGTACCGTAAGCCTGCAAATGTATTCAAATGGGGCCGAATTACAAAGGTAATGAATTTGCACTAAAAGTACAGGTGCCTTTGTACAGGTTGACTATCTCACATTTTTGCTCACATAAATGTACTCTTGAGTTTCTGTTTAAAACCTGATATGGACTATTTTTTTTGTGGAAGGTAGAACATCATGCTATACTGTAAGTCAGTAATGAGCAAACGAGTAATGAGCGAAAAACAGAAATAGTTGAGTAATGTTATATTTATTGTTCAAACCTGATGGAGATAATTTCCAAACACTGTTAATGACTTAAGAATATATCAAGTGCCTTGTATTAATATATTCCTTGTATGAATCATGTGCTTATTAAAGCAGGAACATGGCTTCTCTGTGTTTCTGTTTGTGTGTATTTTCACCTAACAAAACCCTTAAAGAGGAGGCTGGTCAAATGTACTGACATGATGTACTTAAACAGTCAGTGGGGATTAAGAGTGACTAGGC
>NC_045161.1:2492910-2500410 GCF_900700415.2 Clupea harengus | reverse complement strand
TGTGTGTCTGACTGTCTGTGTGTGTGTGTGTGTGTGTGTGTGTGTGTGTGTGTGTGTGTGTGTGTGTGTGTGTGTGTGTGTGAGAGAGAGAGAGAGAGAGAGAGAGAGAGAGAGAGCTGTACTGTTTACAATGATGGTTTACAAATTAAAGAAATGAATCAACAATGTGTCCCTTCTTTACCCCATACACGAAGTGCCAACCACAGGTGTGCATGCACTGGAGGTAGTCTATCTCTTTACATAACTCTAGTTGCAGAAAAAACTAAAAAAAACTTTTGGGGTTATTCAGACCATGTCACTAATCTGTAAAAATATTAAGCACAACTACATCTCTGCACTCGAGTGACAGCCATGTGTTCACACAGCCCTGAAACACATTTAGAGAGCCCCGTCTCCAAAAACCGATCTGAAACATTACCTAAATGGCTGGCAAGCTGGTCCTGCAGAAGAAATACTAATCTGTGTCAGATAGGGGGGCCTAGAATTTATGACATACCATCTGTTCTCCAGCAGGCAGCCGTGAGTGTACTTCCAGTGTTAGCGCTGGTGAAGAGCTCTCTTTTTCTGTGCTCTAATCACTTATCCTAACAAGAATTAGCTTTGACTTCTCACTCACCAATAATGTTTTCCACTCCTGTACTCATTTGAATTAAAAGCTCATCAATTAACTTACAATTTAGGCTGAGTAATATCTTGTTAAATTACATGTTGTTTTGTAATGAGAAACAACCAACATTACCATATTTGCACACACAGAAAAAGGATGTTGTTTTTTTGATGCTGTGTTATGCTATGCATCATTGTGGTTAATGGAATAGCTTAGTGTTTGTTCTTAAGTTTTGGAACATGGTGACAAACCACCTGCTTGTTTTACTTTACAACTTTACTAACGTACATATGCCCCCAATAAAATAAGAAAACCGAGGTCAAATAGATTCATTTAGAACCAATAGTGTCTAACAAACTGGAATCCTTCCGAGTGAGATGCACAAACTTTTCTTGGAGGGTTCCATCCAATCCATCTGTCCAAACAAGTTTATTTTTGCATTCGTCTTGGCCGGTCCCTCCCCTAGGCCTAATGATGTGTAAGAGCGTTTGATGAAACGCTAAAGATTTCCCATCTCCTAAAACAGTAAAAGGCTAATTGTGCGGCCTGATTTAGTGCTCAGGCTTTTACGAGAGAGGCATCTGTGGCCTCCCCTGGCCCAGTCGCTGAAGAGACGTATGTTATGATCACGCTGTCAGTGAAATCAATCCTTATCAATTTTAAAGTTCAAATTTTTATTTCATGACTTTCAGGGGACTGGCCCAGCCTGAAAATGACTATTTCATTCATCCTTTTCTGGTGCCTTCCATCTGGCTCCATATTGATTGTCTCTCTTTGCCTCCCCGGAGGGCGGGGGGGGGCGGTGAGGAGGGGTGTGGAGGGGTGTGTGTGGTGGCGGCTGGGGTTGCCTGAAGATGTAGTTGAGTTAAATAATGCTAACTGCACCAGTGATCTGTCTCAATATGTCTCGGCTCCTCCTAACGAGCTGCAGTAATTGTCATGTTCTCTCTGTGTGTGTGTGTGTGTGTGTGTGTGTGTGTGTGTGTGTGTGTGTGTGTGTGTGTGTGTGTGTGCGTGTGTGCGAGTGTGTGTGTGCATTGTGTGTGCGCTGCATGTGTGTGAAGACAGAGAAGGTCAGCTCAATGATTGTGCAGCTGCTACACAACGTTAACATACATTTACTCAAAGCCTGAAAAATCTTTCCTCTTGCTGAGTTTCATATTTAGGTATTTGAGCTGTGGAATAAAATCACAGATCATGTGAAAGAAGAGACACAGAGCGAGCGAGCGAGGGAGGGAGGTGGAGAGGAAGAGATACAGATAGACTGAGAAAGGAGAAGACTCTCAGTTTATTCAATCAAGGGAGAGGCTAACACATGTGTATGACAGAGCGTCTGGGCCGCTATGCTAAACCCTTTTGGTTTGTGAGGGCTGTCTGTGCTTCAGCCCCGGCAGCAGGGCAGCAATCTGATTGTCACCCCCGGCGAGGGCAGAAGCCTGAATTCAATCACGCGGTGACAAGGTGAGAGAGCAAGAGACACCCTGTGCTCCATCTCAGCCTCCCTGTCAGGAAACATTTTGAGGGAGCGAGTGGTAAAGATACCTCAGTTTGTGGTGTGTGTGTGCGTGTGTGTGTGTGTGTGTGTGTGTGTGTGTGTGTGTGTGTGTGTGTGTGTGTGTGTGTGTGTGTGTGTGTGTTTATGGGTGTGTGTGAGAGAGCGAGAATGAGAGGTTAAGATGGTGTCTCAATGCCCCTCTGCTTCATACATCAAACCTAGTAGTGACCAGAGTCACACACAGGCCTCCGGTAACAGGACTCTCAACCATAGAGGCAGAATAACATGCCACAGACAGAAGGGCCTACGCATCAGATCTTTCAAAAACACCACCTCCTACTCCTGCGGGCTGCTTTCATCACCCCTGGGTAACTGAATGGCTTATTCATTCATCTGTATTTTAACGCTGAAATTTACTAAAACATGATTAACCTTGAGATGACTACAACAAAGATGATTCAAATGTTTGGTGCTTACTTAAATTAACGTAAAATTGGTTAGTCATTCAGTTTAAAGACTAGGGACATTTTCAGTTCTCCAAGCAAAAATATCATAGTCATACAAATGTAAATGTAAACATCAGCAATCACGAAAGGGTATAACAACGCAACGCACATTGACTATGCAGTTTAATTATATTTATGGTTGTCTGCTCATTGGTTGTAGTTATATAGTTATTGTTAAGGTACATAGCCGACACTTTTGTCCAAAGCGACTTACACAACATTAGATTAAAAAAAACAGGAAAAGCATAATGAAATTAAATTAATATAATAAAGTATAATTTAAAAGTAAAACCACCAATTATGAGTATAATAATAATAATAACAAAAGTATGGTTATGTTTATTTAGTATGCATCAAACAAATTAACTAATTTGACACATGCTGTTTAAAAAGGTGAGTTTTTAAACGCTTTTTGAATGTACTCAGGCTGTTGCTGATACGGGACATGTCATCGGTGCGGCACTGGTTTCTGTGCAACAATTTTGGTAGCAACTTTGTGTCAGATAAACATTTAAGACTACAGTAGTGAGGCAGTGAGTGAGTGTGTGGGGGGAGGCCGGTGGTAAACTAATGTTCCTGTGCTAACTGCCCACTAAGTGGGTGGGACAAGGATGCCATGACCCTGCTGGCCTCCCCACCAGCCCTGCTAACAGCTTTGGCCCCAGGGTCAGCCCAATTTCCCCTGTGCTGAGTGGTCATTACTGAGCAGCCCGGTGATAAATGCTCACGGCTGCACGTGGCTGCGTTGCCACGGCGCTCATCGCCAGGGAGGCCAAGCCCGCACCCGTGGTGAGGAAGAGGAGACTGCGTGCCCCGTACGTGACTGGTTGCCTAGCAACGCTACCTGAGACTTCCAACTTCAAGCACACATCCCCCCGACGCACTCTCTCACACATATGGAACCAGTCCTTTTTGACTTTTACGCCAGTGTCTTTTTCTTTCTCTGTCTCTTACTTCTAGTCGTTCGTTTTTCTCTCAGTCTTGCTCTTTTTGTCTCATTCTCTCTCTCATTGTCTCAGATGCGAGTGCCGTTGAGACAGAGGTGCATCAGCAGAGAGATGGTGAAAACACATAGGAAATAAGGGGTCCTACGCTGTTGGGTGATCCTCTAGGATCCTCCTCAATCCTGGCAAAGTGGCTGAAATCATTTATTTGTAGTGACCGCACACTTTCCAAACAGATTGACCACCCAAAGCCATCTCTTAAACCCGCTCTGTTCGGATGACTCTTGCAGCGCGGGGGCCTCCCAACCACAACTCTGGGAGACAACTTGGCGACAGCCGAGGTAATTCAAAGCCTTAAAATACAGAAACCAGTAAACACCTTCTAAAGCAATTAGATGAGTCCACCTGGTGTGTGTGTGTGTGTGTGTGTGTGAGTCACCTGGTGCCGCATGGGTGTGTGCATGTGAGCTAATGTAAATAGATTTACTTTGATAAAATTATGGTTTAAAAAAAGGGTGTATGTATTTTGCTTGGCATGGCAGGGTAAACAGCGAGGGGCATTGTGGCAGCATTGTCCCATGGAGCGGGTGATAAGGGGGTAATAACATTAGACTGAGGTGTATTAGAGAGTATAGTGATGGAGTGCTGTGGGATGCTCTGGTCAATCCATTCAGAAAGGACAGAGAGGGGTCCTCACATCACACCAACCTTACATCTCATGGCCTGAGAGGACCTCGGCCTAACATCAGAACAGGTTTGTGTGTGTGTGTGTGTGTGTGTGTGTGTCTGTGTGTGTGTGTCTGTGTGTGTATGCTATATTTAGGTGTAATGTTTTCATAGTGTATGTGTATATGTGAATGTGGGTGTATACACATGTGTGATTATTGTGTCTGGGAGTGCATGTGAGTCTGTGTGTTCTGTATTTGTAATGTATGTAGTGTGTAGTGTGTAGTGTACAATGTATGTGTATGTGTGACAGAGGGCCTGGGGCAAGGAGTTCCATAGGGACATCTCTCTGTGGTAACCATGCCACACCCAGGGAAGCCAGACTAACCAGCAGAGACAACAGAAGCCCTCTGGTGTGGCAGCCTCCGGTAGGTCTCTCATGGAGGAGGCTATGGTTAGACAAAGCCTTCATGTCTGTTTACAAAACAAAGAATATCTTCCATCCACAGACTTTCACTGACGCACCAATGTAAACTGCAACATCACACACACACACACACACTCACAAACACACACACACACACACACACACACACAGACACACACGCCACACACACAGTCACCAACACTGTGATCTTTTTGTGTGTGACGCCAATTTGGTGGCGGGGGCCCTCCAAAGCATTTATAGTCCTGGGATTTTTGGAAACGGTGCGCTTGTAAACAAAGTGACAAAAAGGGGGAGTGGAAATGACCGTAAGAGACATCTCTGACTAAATGTTTTCCTTAACAACAAACATACAGCGCAGCTGAGGTCAGGACGGGCAGCACCAGGCACGTCAGACCAGGGGGCACCGGGAGGCGCCCGTCCGCCTGGGTGGTGCCAGCGTCAGGCCATGTGGTCTAGCCACTGCATACACACACACGCTCACACACACACACATGCGCACACACACACACACACACACACACACACACACACACACAGACACATGCGCACACACACACACACACACACACACACTCAGACACAGGCACATAATCAGTTGCACGCATACACAGACACTCATAGACAGACACACAAACACACACAAATGAGTGGCTGCTGGTCCAGGGAGAGCACTGAGGGGCAGGACAAAGCGGACAGGATGAGGATAAAGTTTAATACGTTTCACATTGAGTGTGTGTCATATTTAGAATGTGCCTGTGTTAGTGTTAGTACATAATAATGTTGCCATTTAGTCTGTGTGTTATGTGTAATGCCCTGGTGTAGTTTTCCCTGTGTATTAGCGTCTTTGTCCACCCTTGCCCTGTGTGTTGTGTCTGAGTATAAGATCCCTGCCATCCTGCCCATTCTGTGTCAGTCCTGAATGGTGTGTGTGGTTAATGAATGGCAGGATGTATTAAAATGTAGGCTGGATCGGGGGTGATTTGCTTAGTAGAAGTTTCAGACAATGGAAGATTAATTTCTTCAGTGGTGCTAACTCTTGCCTTAGCATAACATAGAGTGCTGAAACAAGCTATCCATCCTTCTGATGAATGGTTCATTGCTGTTTCTCTGCTCCCGCCCTTTAAAGCATCTCTAGGCCTAGGGAACAGGTCACCTCAGCCTCCTGGCTTAGGACAATGACTTGCATGTTTGTACTTGTAAAGTCATTCATTTGTAAAATTGCTTATATTGGAGCTGTCCGGCTATTGAATCACACCATCCAAAGGCCTTAAATATGACAAACACTCAATGTGAAACCTATTAAACTTTATCCTCATCCTGTCCGCTTTGTCCTGCGCCTCAGTGCCCCCGGTCTGACGTGCTGGTGCTGCCCGCCTGACCTCAGCTGCGCTGTATGTTTGTCGGTTACCCTCTGCCGTTCCCTGCTACTGGGAGGCTGGGAGCTGCTGCTGTTATCACTCAGACTGGCAGCTTACACAGCAGCCGCCTCTGAAGTGGCTGCGCCTCAACCTTCGGGGTGCTGGCAATGCCGGCTGTCGGGACAGAGTGTTTGCATGGGCATGAAGGCGACCAACTTGATGGCGAATCTCAAAGTCATAGCCTTGCAGAGTCTTGAGCCACCGAGCCAGCTGCCCCTCCAGCTCTACGAAGCTGAGCAGCCAGGTGAGAGGAGCATGATAGGTGGGCAGCAGGAACCGTGTTCCATACAGGTAGGCTCCGGAGAGGTGAATTCCCAGCAGGACAGCCAGCAGCTATCGATAAGTAACACAGTAGTTTCTCTCTGGTCGGCTGAATGAGCGGCTGAAGTAGGTGATGATCACCCCCTTCGCTGTGGACGCCCTCCTGGGACAGCACTGCACTGAGCCCCACGTCACACACACACACACACACACACACACTACTGTACACACCCATGGACTGATCACACACACACACACTACTGTACACACCCATGGACTGATCACACACACACACACACTACTGTACACACCCATGGACTGATCACATGGCGTGTGTTTTGAGGATGAAGAGTCACTACGGGTCTGGGGAGTGCCAGCACAGGAACCTCAGTGAGGCTCAGAATCAATCAAAGGCAGCAGTGTGATCCTCAACCCATTGGAGCGGCTAGCCTTTCTGTGTCAGGTGATGCAGCGGGCAGGCAGGGGTAATATGAGAACCAATATTTTTTTTTTAAAGATTTATTTTTGGGCTTTAATTGATAGTCTTAGTGAAGAGTGGGACAGGAAATGAGAGGGAGAAGAGGCTGGGAGTGGACAGGAGAAATGACATCAGGCCGGAATCGAACCCGTGTCCTCCATGGGCATCAAGCCCGAATGTGGTCGGGGCTACTGGTTGCGCCACAGTGCCCCCCATATGACACCAATATGACTGCTGGTAATATTACGCCAGCTTCTCAGCTCTCTGACGCTACGGGAAACGGGCCAGTCTCACACCGCTGCCGCTTTCACAGGATCATTAAGACACCCCTGATGCACCGACCACATGGCCCAGGAACGCTGTCTCTCCCCGGAACAGATGACATTTGGGTCTTTGGGTGCAGACGCAGGCCAGCTCAGGATCTCATGCAGGTTAGCCAGGATGTTTTCGAGGTCTGCAGCGCGTACGAGGAGATCCGACTGAACCAGGGGGTGATGGCTGACCCCCAACACGTTAACTTAGGCTCCCCACCGGGCCAGAAGATCTAGTGCGGTGAGGCACAGAACACATGTTATCCAACCTGGACCTTGCAGTGGTCCCCCGTGTTCACTAGGTCCTAGCAGGGTTGACCATCAGGCTGGCAGTTCAAGTTCAGTCCCTTAGAGTGGCCCATTCGG
>NC_045161.1:2482910-2487910 GCF_900700415.2 Clupea harengus | reverse complement strand
CTCTCTGTCTTTTCCCACCCCTTTTTCTTCCTCTCACACTACCCTTCCTCTCCCTCTTCCCATCTCTCTCTCTCTCTCTCTCTCTTCCACTCATGCTCTCTCCACCAGGTCTCTTTCGCCTCCAGAGATCAGCCCAGCGCTCAAGCAAGCAGCTGTGGATAATGGTGGCAATTAATAACATGTCATAATCCAGCACACACCGCCAGGGGTTGGGGAGTAAGGAGCGGGAGTAAGTGCACAACTGTCGGTGCCCGTATATGTGTATATGTGCATCTTGCTGTTTTGATTGGATATGTGTGTGTAGGTATGTGTGTGCATGTGTGTGTCTCTTTGTGTTTGCCCAGTGATGTGTGTGTGTGTGCTCGCCTGGTGTTTGTGTGCTGCAGTGTTTGTGTGAATGTATGTGCAGGTGTACACTCTGTAAACGTCTGGCGAGTGTTTGTCTGCAGTGATAGATGTGTCTGTATGTGTGTGAATGTGTGTATTTGAACTTGTCTGAGTTGGTTTTAAGGTTAGGGGGGGGGACTGAAGCGGTCAGGCCGTGGCTGTGGAGCACTGGAGGGGCGCAGGTGTCATCCACTTCAGAGCTGGTGGGGGTCGGGTGGGGTCGGGTGGGGTTGGGGGTGGGGTCAGCCTATCAGTGGTGTGGCAAGCCGCAGGGCGAGTCACACCACACTGGCACATACCTGAAGCCGGCCGGGGGCTCTGCCAGGTGCAGCGGGCCGAGACTCAACAGCCAGCCTATTGTGCCGCACCGAGGCCGGGTGCAAACTGCGTCACACAGGTGTGAGCGGTTGCCATGGGAACGCTGGTGTGCAAGGGAAGGGTTAATGTGTCTTGGAGGGAGGAGGAGGTTTGCCTGGTGTTTCTGGTGGGGGCGGAGGGGGCGGAGGCGGGCAGGATGGAGTGGGGGCGGGCGGAAGGGGGCAGGTTTCTGGCACGAGACAAGCATAACATGTTTGTGTTCTTTAGCGCATTCGTGTCACACAACAGCGAGCTCACAGTTATTTCCCAAACAGTTGTGTGTGTGAGAGGGGTGTGTGTGAGTGAGAGGGGTGTGTGTGAGAGAGGGGTGTGTGTGAGAGTGATCAAAGAAGTGTCAACCACTGGTGTGGAGCATCTCTTCAAGCGCCGCCGTGCTGTAAGTGCTCTTGTTTAGAACGGATGCGTAGATGTTTGTTTAGTATGGGCTGCATCCTTATGCATTCTTAATGGGAGAGAGGGGGATTGATTTAGTTACAATCATGGGCAGAATAAATAAATAAATGGAGTGTGTGTGTCCTACAGTCCCTGGGTGGATTGTTTGGGAGTCTTTTGGCTTGTATATGTGTGGTTATGTGTGGTGTGTGTGTGTGTGTGTGTGTGGTTATGTGTGTGTGTGTGTGTGTGTGTGTGGTTATGTGTGTGGTGTGTGTGTGTGTGTGTGTGTGTGTGTGTGTGTGGTGTGTGTGTGTGTGTGTGTGTGGTTATGTGTGTGGTGTGTGTGTGTGTTTGTGTGTGTGTGTGTGTGTGTGTGTGTGTGTGTGTGTGTGTGTGTGTACACTGTTTAAAGTGCACAAGTGTCCCTCTCCCCTCGGACACAGACGCTCCTGCCTGTCCTGTTCTCTGTCAGTGCCTCTCCTGCCCTCTTCCCCAATAAGGGGAGAGTCCTCTCTGGGTACCCAGCCTACCTCTCTGAGCAGACATGTCCACCTGCCCACTTCCTGTTGGAAGAATAGAGTCCTGCCTTGTTTGGTGCGTGGCCGGCCGGCCGGCTGGCCGGCGGGCGCATGCTGATTTAGTCACTTGCTCACTCCACGCCAGACACTCCCAGCAGCCCCAAAAGAGGCAAAGTTTACAAACCTCTCGCCATTTTGTACACTCTTATTATCCCGCGCGGGGCGGCCCATTAGTACCTGTCAGCGGGGGCCAGCCCTGATGCACTGCGCTCATTTGACCCAATTCATTTCGGTGGGTGTGTCCAGGTGGCAGTGATGTATGCCCCCTGGTATTTTACTGAAGTCTAATCTTTCAGCTTTTCTCTGTTATCTTTAGCCCAATAGGCTGACGAAAAACAGCGGCCAAACGAGGCTCAGGTTAGATTTGGGTTGAGGGGGGGGGGGGGGGGGGAGGGGGGGGTAGGGCAACAGAAGGGGGCATCTCTCCAGAGCAGTTAGGCTAATGTTATCGTCTGTCTAGAACATGATACACAAACACATCCTTATCATGCTCTCTTCATTTAGGGAACAAACACACACACATGTTTTTGTGATTATGTCATTATGAATGGAAATCCTAAGGTCAGCCTCTGCACTGTAGATCTTTGATAAAGCCATTCCAACTAAATGATGGATGCCACGAGGTATATCAGGGTATGTGTGTGTTGGCTACATGACTGAGGGTAAACAGCACACACTCGGCATTACAGCACAACATGTGGTAAGAGATGTGAGATACTGCTGATGTCATCATGAATGCTCTATTAGGGTCTTCTTACGTATGACTGTGTGTGTGAGAGTGTATGAACAGATATCAGACAGTGAGATTTCACTGTACAGACAGTTGTGTTGAAGCTGTGTTGGATAACGTGAACTTGAATCACTTCCGCAAGTTCCACAAACGAACCAGTAACAGGAGCTTTTCCAGCCGAAATCTTCACAGCATGGTAACTTGTTCTGCGGGTTCAGAGATAGAGAAGGTTTTTCTGAAACACCTGCTCTGTTCCCTCATAGTATGGAACGATTTTAAGAATGTATTTGATATCAGTAAATGATCAGTGTTCACAACATAATTAAATACAAGAAATAATATAAATATAAACAATGTAAATGAACAATTGAATTGAATAAAAACATTATTAATATAATTATTAATAACAATAATTGTAAAAACAACAACAACAACAACAATAATAATATTACTACTACTACTACTACTATTACTACTACTACTACTAATAATAATAATAATATATACAAAAAACTGCTTATATTCTCAAAGTATGCCTTAAACAAATTAACTAATTAGACAGACGATGTTTAAACAAGTGTGTCAAGGCTGTGACTGGAACACATGCATGTGTGTATAAGTGTGTGGACATGGAGACTGGGGTATATGTGTACACTGCCGCCAACTTGGACTCATTTTGAACCAAACTAAATAAATGTTGCACTTAACAGTTTGGAAGTTAAGAAGATAATAGAGATTGTTTTGAGAGAGAGATCAACATGATCATGGAGAAGAGAAATACTATGAGTGGCATATTGAAACCTTTTTTGATGGGAAAAATGGAAAAGGAAGCTTCTGGAGATGACAACCGCTGCAACCGCCACAGAGAGGAGAGAGGTTGAGGAGGGACACCAAGCAAGGAGGCCATGCAGCTGATGTGGAGAGGAAGAGAAATGAATGAAAGAGAGAGAGAGAGAGAGAGAGAGGAAGAGTACAAGAAGACAAGAAGAGGCGAGAAGGTGATGGAGGAGACAACAGATCCCATAGTGATTGCCTCCCGTTGGAATTGCCCCTCACTTCAGATTGTGGGGGAAGGAAGGCTGAGGGCACTTTCATTCTGCATCCCAGATCTCCCCGGCGCTCCAGCGCTCCCGCCACGGCAGAGGGAACGTTTTCATCCCATCTCCCTGCCGTTTGTTATTCTTCTAGCGTGGCGCCCGGACAGGAGCCCAAATGCATGAGATCCACTCCTCCTCCTCCTCCCACTCGTCCCCTCTCATCCCAGCGCTCCGAGGAGCGGGCGACCTCGTCCCCGCTTCCCCATGGCAGCCCGACCGCCGGCCCCTGTCTCTATATATCGCTCTGCATAGCCAGGCATAAATCAGCCGGCTCCACCACCACCGCCTCTGCACAAGTCCTCTTTTTCTCCATTGGACTCGCAGATTTAGTGGCAATAGATAAACACAAGCAACATCTATCAACACGACCAAGAGGGGGCCTTAATCAAAGGGTCTGGGTCCCGGGTCCCCGGTGTCTCCATTTACCTTGAGATAAATCCATTGGTGTGACCACCGGCGAGCCTGGCTGACAAATCACCCGCGTCAGCCGCACTGTGCTCCGGCTTATTGGCCTTTCTCTAAGTGGTCTTACCCTTCACCGAAAAGGATGGTGCTTGTCAGACAAGGCCAGATTAAACTTAGACAAAAAGAAATGATTTGTTATTAGAAAACACCCATTGTGAATCTTTAAGAGGGGGGAAACAAATATGTATGAGAGGGCTGTATGTGGAGCTGGCTGTTTGTGTGTGTGTGTGTGTGGTGTGGTGTGCTCAAGTGTGTGTACATATGTATGTATGTGTGGTGTGAGCTTGAGTGTGTGTGTATGTATGTGTGTGTGTGTGTGTGTGGCAGAGAGAGGAAGAGAAGAATGGAATGGAAAAGGAAATGGAGGGATGGTGGTGAGTCAGAGATGTGTGCGGTTCTTGAGATTCGATTAAAGAACCGAGGATGAGCGTGTGTTTGTAGGGTGTGTGTGAGAGAGAGAGAGAGAGAGAGAGAGAGAGAGAGAGAGAGAGAGAGAGAGAGAGAGAGAGAAAGAGAGTTTGTGTGTAGTGGGGATGGATTAAGCACAAGCAGACATCATCATTTAGAGACGAGGGAAAGTTAAATGATTCCCACCTGGTGTTTTTCTTCAGGACAGTGAATGGAGTAGAAATACATACCGATTAGTTGAAAACGTATAAGTACTGTGTGTGTGTGTATGAGTGTGTGTATGTGTGTGTGTGTGTGTGTGTGTGTGAAGTGTTAGAGGGACTGTGATCTTTGAGAGGACACGGTTAGAGGTCATAGTTGAGCAGCATGTTCAGGAGACAAGGCAGAATCCATAACTCTCCTGGAGCAGACCCCGATGATAAACAGCCAACACAGAGTGCTGATGAGGCGGCCAACCAAAACAGAAACCCCAATTCAACACAATAAAAATGGCAAGATGTGAATTGTGATTCATTTTTTTGCAGTAAATATTGAAAATGCTATGTGTTTTTTCAATCTCCTATACTCTCACTAATCTTTCAT
>NC_045161.1:2475410-2477910 GCF_900700415.2 Clupea harengus | reverse complement strand
CACTTAAATGCCTTTGATATCTGGAGGACCATTTGCCTTCTCTGCTCCAGTCCTTTTACAACAATGCTTCTAACAAGGTGAACCTGGCTGCTTTCAGGATGGATGACTGGGTGAGCTAAATGGCCTAGGGGGAGAATATCTGATTTAATGTAACACAATGTATGCCCTTTTCTGTTAAAAGATAAACATGCTGAAATGATGCCGCAACTATTCGAATGTCTGCTTTAGTTACCATACAGAGGCAACAAAGGTAAGTACGACTGATTTGGGATTACATTATATGGAGATTAAAGTTATATAAAGTGAAAGCATGTATAAAAGTAAGTCTCTCATGATATAATATGTATTGTTGTATCTTACTTATACACTTATAAACAGTTAAGATAAGGTTATTTTTGTTCAAGCCTTCATGCCTTCATTGAACCTTGTAGACAACAAGGCCAGTATTCTTTATCTGACGGTATATGGCGCAGTAAAAGTCATCTTGCTTTACTGGGCCTACATGCAGTAGGAGGAAAATACCTCAGCCCTGGAGGATCAGCCGTGTCTATATGTTTGTGTCTCACATACTGTAGAGCACACTGGTGGATCAGCCTTGTCTATATGTTTGTGTCTCACATACTGTAGAGTACACTGGTGGATCAGCCTTGTCTATATGTTTGTGTCTCACACACTGAAGAGTACACTGGTGGATCAGCCTTGTCTATATGTTTGTGTCTCACACACTGAAGAGTACACTGAAGCGAACATCAAATGAAAGGAGGAAAGGAAAGTGATAGAGGTATTTGACAATAAACAAAAGCCTCAAAGTATTCCCCCTCTAGGTACGCTTTGGAGTGTTTTGGGGAATGTGTGTATGTGAGTGTGTGTAAGTGTGTGTGTGTGTGTGTGTGTGTGTGTGTGTGAGTGTGTGTAAGTGAGTGTGTGTGTGTAAGTGTGTGTGTGTGTGAGAGTGTGTGTAAGTGAGTGTGTGTGTGTGTGTGTGTGTGTGTGTGAGTGTGTGTTAGTGAGTGTGTGTGTGTGTGTGTGTGTGTGTGTGTGTGTGTGTGTGTGTGTGTGTGTGTGTGTGTGTGAGTGTGTGTGAGTGAGGCTCTAAGGAGGTCAGATTGATGAGGTGCTGGGGGCAGTGCTGGGGGGCTCAGACCGGAGCCCCAATCCCCCTCCCCAGGTACCCCAGGCAGCCCCCACTCTACCGCCCCCCTGCTGGCCAGTCTCAGGAACGGCCAGTGAAAAGAACAGTTGGGACAAACGTGCTCTCAGCGGGACGCCACCATCGGGACATCATTCTCCCGTGCTGCCCGCTCGGCCACGAGGGAGCGCGTGATGTGTGTGTGCCATTGTCAGGCCCAGGGATGATGGTGCTGCATGTTGTTTTAAGGGCTTTAGTCTCCCCCAATGAGCCCATTGTCCTCAGACACAGCCCCCTCAGCTGCCTCTTGCCCCGCAGCTAAGCTCAACAAGATGGACTGCCTTTAAGCCCGGGGGTCTCACAATGAACACCGTCTCCTCTCCTCTCCTCTCCTCTCCTCTCCTCTCCTCTCCTCTCCTCTCCTCTCCTCATTGTCATGATGGCCCCTCCACTCCGCATTCTACTCACATTCTCATGCCTTCCAGAAACACTGGCCTGACTTTATGGTTCAGTTCTGGTTATTCATTTATTTATTTATTTATTTATTTATTTATTTATTTATTATGTCACACACAGGGTTCATTGCTGAGGTCAGCTGCTATTGACAGGAGTCTTATTTATTCTGCATTCTGGCTCTGCCATTTCTCTCCTTCACACTGTAATGTTTTTTTTCATTGTTGCGGAACCCGGCCTCATTTGTGTGTGTGCAGCCTCTTCCAACGAAGGGGCACCGGAGCGTGGCGCTGTTATGGGGGGGGGGGGCCATAAGGAGTTTAATCAGGCTAGCCAGGGGGGTCCCGGCGCTGTTCTTTATGGCCCTGCGCACTTTCACTCGAGCAGCGCGGTTCAAAGGGCCGTGGCCCCTTCACCCTGAACACCGTGTTTCATGCGCTCCTTAATCGAACAAGCATGTAGCCGCTCACACGATTAGAGCCCTGGGCATGGCGGAGGTCAGCGCATTGATTTCATATTTGTCATCATACACGGGGGATATTCTTATGCTTACAAATCCCTGCTCTGGCCCTGGAGAAATGTTATCCTTGTCCTGTTGTACATCACATATATAGCGCCTCTTCTGCCTCCTCTGCCTCTTCTGCCTGCCTGTTCTCCTCTCCCTGGTCTTGGGTGAAGCCTCTTCTTCTCTCTTGATTACCCCTATAAAAATGAAAAGGATGAAGAAGCGAAAGAGAATGTGGATGCCGTCGGTGGAGTGCTTCAAACATGGATTTGTTGTCAGCGTTTTTTGTCAGAGGTCAACAGAGTGGTGGTCCTTTGATGGCCATTACAGCCCCCTATGGCCCCCCACACAGCACACACGTCCTTCTTTCTCCGGTCATGTAGTGATTAGGAAATATCTATTAGCTGGACGGA
>NC_045161.1:2462910-2467910 GCF_900700415.2 Clupea harengus | reverse complement strand
AGCAGACAACAAACTGGCCAAAAATGCCTGTGCTCCTTAGTCTGAGTTATGGACCAGTCAGAGGCACCGTATACATCAGCCATGTGAAAAATGGAGAGTTTATTCTGCTATAAAGCACAAGAAAAGCAGGCGGCCTTATGTACAAAGTTTTGCATTTCTGTGCATGAAGAGCAACATACACGTGCTCCATCTGTGATGGGGAGAGGAGCTCGAGAGAGAGAGACACGTCTCTCAACAGTTTTGATGGGAAAGAGGAGGAAAGAAAACTGGAATTACAATATTCGGAATTAACCACGGAAGGGTTGGTTTTCTTTTAGTGTATTTTTTGCTTTTACCAGGTTGCTACAGAAGGTTACTTTTTTCCACCTGTTTTATTTTTTTTTTGTTATTCCCCTTGGGTGAGATAATGAAATGTATTACTGATTATAACTCTGTTAAAACAAGCTCCAAACAAATTCGAAATCTATGTGCAATTATTTGTCTACAAGATCGTCGTAACGCATATTGCATAAACAGAATTCCAATTGGGGGAACAAGCTCATGAATGTATCAGCATAAGTTGCTCGTGTCCCTGAGTCTGCCTACAGACTATTACACAAACACAATTTCAGTCAGACTGTGTTGGGCAAGAAAATAAAAAATAGATAAATGAAAAAAAAAAAAAAACATGGCAGGCCAGTAAATGGAAATTCAGATGTTCTTGTGGATAAATATTTTTCCCCTCCAATCTTGGAACCATGGCGATCCCTCTGAAATATCACATGACCTTTTCCTCTGCCATTCTTTTTCTCATTTTGGGATGCAGGAGGCCGAGCCCTTGGCTCTCTGGCGGCTGGAAATCAATTTATACAGTCGGCGTGCATGTAGAGAGGGAAATGGGATGGACAGCCAGATCTAATGACACGGCCAATTGCATTGTGTTGGGCGACCAGGGGTCATCGGGGGGAGCTGGGGGGGGGCACGTGCCACCCATCAGAGGCTTTTGTTGAGGTCGACAGCATTAAACAGGAATTACACACAGGGTCAGGTGACCACCCCGACGCCAGGGCCACACCGGGCCCCTTCAAATCATCAGGCTGGGAGATGAGAGTGACATGGAGCTGACACTACAGACGAGGGGCCCCCACCACCACCACCACCACCACCTCCATCACTCCCCGCTCCACCCAACACTACACCTGCTGATAGGTGCCACTGACCCATCCTGATTCCCTTCTGGGCGAACACATGTCAGAGCGCATTTCCATCTCTCTCCAGTCACCCCCCACCCCCCACCCACCCGCCTCCCCCTCCCCCGGCCCCCGGCCCCCGGCCCCCGGCCCCCGGCCCCAAGCTCTTATCTTTATCTGTGATGTCGCCGTCTCTCATTTGTATACAGCTGCATGAGCCTCCATTTATTTATTTATTTCTCCTGCAGACGGATGTCGCTGAAGATGGCAATACTCAGCGCTTGATCCCTTTAAGCCGCCTGGATCCGTCCCAGATAAAGTCCCCCGCCGCCTCCACCCAATGATTTATCAATTTGCAATGTTTGTCAAGATGGCTTTGCGCTTTAATTTGGGCACGGGGGCGTCTGTGGGGGCGCCACCTGTTGCAAGGGCTCCACGGGCCTGGCAGGGTCTGGTCAATGGGGAGAAAGGATCACCAGTGGTCGAGGTCCTGACCCACTCGCTGGCCAAGTGGAGTCCATAGATCTGAGGGTTAAGTCATCGGGCAGCACAGCCCCCCACCTCATCACTGTAATTACACTCCTAATTGCCACAACTTTATCACTTTAACAAGCCAAGATATGAGGGCAGAATAGTCTCTCCTCCTGTGTTTGGGGTTTATTAATCGTCACAATAATGGTTGTTCACCATAGCCATTTAACCACACTTTAAGGAGCAGATAAATCTCATAAGGAATGCAATGGAAAAGGTTAAAAGGGACGTTGGGTCCTTAGATCCTTGTTCGATGCTCGTCATGTACACTGCAAACAAAATGACTTCATCCTTACATTGCTTTACGATTAAATATACAACAATACTTCAGACAGTACGGGTCATGTAGCTAATGTTATCATTCTTGCAGCTTCTGAATGAAAATGATAATAAAATGAAGAAACTCAATCAGCCAACCCACATAGTTCTTCACCAGACAATTTTTTCAATATACATGTGTCAAGAGCTGGGGATTTATACAAATAAGACAGCAGAGAGAAGGAACACTAGGTCAGATAGGACAAGATGGGAAACAAATAGCGGTGAAGAGGGGAAGAGAGAGAGAGAGAGAGAGAGAGAGAGAGAGAGAAAAGGGAGGGAGACACAACAAGAAGGAATGAAAAAGGATAAAGAGAGAGAGAATGAGAGAGAGAGAGAGAGAGAGAGAGAGAGAAAAGAGAGGGAGACACAACAAGAAGGAATGAAAAAGGACAAAGAGAGAGAGAATGAGAGAGAGAGAGAGAAAAGAGAGAGAGAAGGAATGAAAAAGGACAAAGAGAGAGAGAATGAGAGAGAGAGAGAGAAAAGAGAGAGAGAAGGAATGAAAAAGGACAAAGAGAGAGAATGAGAGAGAGAGAGAGCGAGAGAGAGAGAGAAGGAATGAAAAAGGACAAAGAGAGAGAGAATGGAAGAGAGAGAGAGCGAGAGAGAGAGAGAAGGAATGAAAAAGGACAAAGAGAGAGAGAATGAGAGAGAGAGAGCGAGAGAAAAGAGAGAGAGAAGGAATGAAAAAGGACAAAGAGAGAGCCACACGGAGGGAGAGAGGAATGAGAGGTGTCATCCTGGACCCTCCGCAGTGCAATACCTAACAGTAGTGACAGGATGATAGGCCAGTGTCTGTTTAAATGGCAGCCTGTCAGCTCAGTGTGTGTGTGTGCGTTGTGTTTGTGTATGTGTGTGGGTGTGTGTGTGTGGCGGCCAGTGTGCGTGCCTGTCACAACCGGCTCCCCGATCACACACCTGACCCCTTCATCCCAGGGCGGCGCTGCCACAGACATTTCTGTCACTACTTCTGCCATTTTGCTTTCCAAGGTGCCATCGAGGGCAGCCTGAGCCCCAGCGCAGTGTTGTTTATTGATTTCTGACCCCACGCTTAATAGTTTTCCCAGTCTCCCTGAATGGCTTTTGTAAGCAATAGGGTTTGTACATCTCAGCAATCAATACCTTTTATATTTACAATAAAATTGAAACAGCCTGGGCAGGGGGAGGGGGGGCGCAGACCCAGCATTTGTCATCCTTCTGCAAAGGGAAAACTATGTCATTATCCGAATTAAAACATTTATTTCTGATTAAGAGAGTGTCCTATCTCATTAATTTTTCCCTCTCCCAATACGAGGGGAATGGAATACTATTGATTTCTGCGCTTTTTACTCCTCTCCACTCCAGGCCGGATAATTGAGAAGTTAGCCAGAATAAATGAAGTTTCTAGTCTAGCAGAGCAGCCAATACCTTGGAAAATACAAGGTGCTTTTTTGCAGAGCAGGGTTTTAATTTTGCACCGGGCCGAGGACTGGGAGAGTTAACAAATTGGATTAAGGCTGGAGACAAGAGGGGAGAGGGGACCGAGGATGATCCCAACAGGCGACATGGGTAATAATAGCGGTTTCAAAATGTTCCCGGCCCCCTCTACTGACTGATTTGAGATCAGCCCATTGGGCCTCGGTCCAATCCTTATTCATCATGGCAGCATAACACAACTGGCCTAGAATCAGTGCCGGGCACAGAGTGCCGCCAAAAGTTTGTCACTTGGAGGAAGAGCAGATTACGCATCCCAAAGCCTATTAATGCTAAGTATATGACAGTCCTTCTCTTAAAGCTTATTGTTCAGGGGAGAATTGAAAAGATAGTAATCAATCACAGAAATAAACCTTTTCATGACACGTGACCATTGATTGGACATAATTAAATGAACGAGATTAGATCAAGCCTTTTTCCTCTCCCTAACAAAAAAAGGCTTCTCAGATTAATTTATGGATTGTGTTTGTTTGTTTTTTATTTGCACTTTCTTTGCAATTGGTAACAGAAGAGGTACACACAGATGTGTTCATTTGAATGCATCTCATTTGGAGAAGAAAAACGTAAACAACAAAGTTTATTTTTTGTCATTTCTCATTTCTTTTGGCTGCTCCCAGATCAGTGAGAGTGGCAGTGCACGGGGGTAGACTGCTCATACCTGCACTCCAGCTCATTTCCAGTCCGGTCAGGTCTGGTTAGCGGGGATGAGGCCCGTGATGATGCTGGAGCCGGGCAGAGTTGACAGGGCATGGACCTGCTCCGAAACCACACCGAAGAGGCCAGGCAAGCCCACAAACACGCTGGCTCCAACGCCGGGACGGAGAGAAAATGTTGTCTGACTTTGAATGGGCATCGTCCATCACTGGCTCACTGGGGCTGTCAGAGGATGGACAGACAAATGGATCTCTGGGAGGCCTCTTGTCTTACCTCCTTTCTTTTCTCTTCACCCCCCTCTCTTTTCTCTCCCCCTCCTCACCCTGCCTTATCTCCTCTCATCACCTCTCTTGTTTCTCCTTCCCACCTTATTTTTTTTTTTCTTTCACACATATTCCTTCCAGCACTTTCTTTCTTTCTGTCTTTTACCTTTCCTTCCCCCCTCTTTTCCCCTCCATTACTCTCTCTTTCACTTTCTCTCACATATATCCCACTTTCACTTTTCCTTCCTCTCATCACTAATGTTTCTCTCTCTCCCTCCCTCTTATCTCTCTCTCTATCCCCCCCTTCCATCCAGCTGACTGGCCGGCAGCCGTGGCGTGGCGTGGTGTGGAGCTCCCTGACCAAGCTGCTCTGTGGCGGCCCAGAGGCTGATGGGCTGTGAGGCAGGCTAACTGCCAGCTCCAGCACCTCACGCAGACCTGACAGCACATTAATTCACCACGCTGAGATCCCCCCCCCCCCGAAAAGACACGAGAGGGTGTCCGCTGAGAGGGCCGAGGGAAATGGAGAGAACGAGGAAGAGAGATTAGAGAGAGTGGGAAAGCGAGTGAAGGAGAGAGAGAGAGAGAG